>NC_142928.1:22536865-22644383 GCF_046866305.1 Octopus bimaculoides
ATACTTTGTGATATTTGTTCCGAATCAACTTTGTATATCATATATCTGGTACTTAATTCTATTAAGTACCAGTCATCTGACCCCAACCATAAACTTTTTGGTCTTGTGCTTATATCGCCTACCCACTTCTTTATGAAAAGGCAAAATAAAGTTTGCATCCATATAATTTTTCTTTCTTCATCATGTTGTTGAATAAGTTTATAAAGTCTAGCACATCTTAATTTTGTTAAACATGACATTTTGTCTCCTTCCCAATCTTTTTTTTAATCCTCCCACCTCCTACAACCCATGAGAAACACAAAGCTAGAAAATTCTTGTAAAATGGAAACAGCGAAGCTAAAATGGTATCGTTTCATTAAAAGTTACTCCTTACATTATATTAGATTAATAATTCATTATACTTTGTATTTACAAGCCTAAATATAGAAGTCAATATATTCTTTTCTACTCTAGGCACAAGGCCCGAAGATTTGGGAGAGGGGGGGGGGCAGTCGATAAGATCAACCTCAGTACGCAACTGGTACTTAATTTGGTAATTTTTTTACAATTACACCCGCCTCATGAAACGGGTGTAATAGTAAAATGATACCGATTTGACTTGCTATTTTCGATAGTACGGTGTTATTTGAAGAGCTGACTGATATTTGTTTCACTAGTCGACTTGTTAATTATATATTAAGCGGAAGTTGATAAAAGTTTTATTTGTCTTGAATGAAGTACAAAAGAATTCATAGATTGTTGTTTTCATTTAAACCATCGCTTAGTTTAACATATTAAGCTAACATTGATAAACATAAGGTACACACCCACCTCATGAAACTGATGTAATATTAAAATAATACCCTTAAGTTATCGACCCTGATAGGATGAAAAGCGAAGTCGACCTCGGCAGAATTTCAACTCAGGAAGGTAAAGACAGACGAAATGCCGCTAAGCATCTTGCCCGGCGTGCTAATGTTTCTGCCAGCTCGCCGACTTATAAAGGCCGCTATATTACTTGAACTATTGTGAACTCGTGAGCAGTGACTTGGCCACTTCTGCTGACACGGCAACGAGTAAATTTTACGGTTCAGGGTCGAAAATTCGTCTGGTGGCATCATATGACTTGACCAAAGGTGGTCGATGAAGTAGCTTTTTTAGATGTTATCGATATCATATTGCAACACTTTGTTCACATTTACGAGTCTTTACACTTGAAGTAGTGTAAAATCTTACCGAGAAAAAGTTACTCGACAGAATATATAATAAAAATAAAATAGAATAGTCTTAAAAAATTAAAACCTTCAAATCTAATAAAACTAAGGGTGGCTTCAGTATCCCCCACCCTCATCAACGAAAACAGTTCATAAAATTTATAAAACATGTTTGTTGTCTGCGAGTAAAGACTAGTCTATTTACAAATTCTGTATACTAATAGGAAGAGAGCCCTTGCGCTTGGTGGTCAGTGACATTCGGTTTGAAGGGTTTTCTTGATTTGCCTTTGTTGAAGGGAGGTTCTCATATATCAAGAAGACTATCTCATCCATATGTATTCATGTATTGGGAGGCAAAACTTCCGCCCGTCCCCAGGGTTAGGGTTAGGGTTTTAAGGTTAGGGTTAGTGTTGGGGGGAAAAGTCAAAATTGAAGAATTTGGAGGGAGGAAAGGGCGTGGGAAATTTAACAAAGCAGATTTTTGGCAATTTTTCGGAACCTCTGTATCGGAAAACAGGGATTTTTGGCAAAAATAAAAAAATAAATAAACAAATTTGTGAGAAAAAGGGGTGGGGAACGGGTGGAAGTCTTTCCCATTGGTATATTATCTGTTATCTTTTACTTGTTGCAGTCATTAAACGGCGATCATACTGGGGCACCACCTTGAAGAATTTTAGTCGAATGAACCGACCGGAGTATTTAATATATTTTTTTAAAAAACCTGGTACTTACTCTATTGGATTCTTTGCCGAACCGCTAAGACGTAAATACACCAAGACCGGTTGTCTAGAGGTGGTGGGGGACAAGCGCGCACACACACACACACAGAGAATGTGTGTGTATATATACGAAGGGCTTCTTTCGGTTTCTGTCTACCAAATCCACTCACAAGGCATTGGTCAACACAATGCTATAGTAGAAATCACTTACCCAAGTTGTCACGCAGTGGGACTGGACCCATGACCATGTGGTTGGAAAGCAAACTTCTTACTACACTGTCACACCTACGCATACTATTTATCTCCTTCCTTTTTTTTCCCCTTCTTTCTCTCCTAATTTTATGTACACCCACACATTATAAGTAACCTGTCTTTGTCATGTCCCCTTCATCCAATGCCTTTGTATGTAGCAAACGAAAATGTCAGATAAAATACATTGCAATACTTCTTTTGGTTCTTGTAAAGTGGCAAGGTTGCAGAAACGTTAGCACACCAGGCAAAATGCTTTGTGGCATTTGGTCTGTCTTTATGTTCTGAGTTCAAATTCTGCTGAAGTCGACTTTGCCTTTCATATTTTTGATAAAATAAGTCCTGGCTGAACACTTGTGTCAATGTAATCAACTTACTCCCTTACCCCAAAATCACTGGCCTTGTGCCAAAATTTGAAACCATTATTATATAGAGATTTAAGGCAGCAAACTGGCAAAAGAGTTAGCATGCCAGGCAAACTGCTTGCACATGTGCACGACTAATACTTTCAGAGCAGATGCAAAACAAAAAAAAAAAAGAAAAAACAAATGAGACTGTCAAATATTTGCTTAGAAAGTTTTCTGTGAAACCTAGAAAAAGATTGGCTGCGTGGTAAGTAGCTTGCTTACCAACCACATGGTTCTGGGTTCAGTCCCACTGCGTAGCATCTTGAGAAAGTGTCTTCTACTATAGCCTCGGGCCAACCAAAGCTTTGTGAGTGGATTTGGTAGACGGAAACTGAAAGAAGCCCGTCGTATATACGTATATATATATATATATATGTATGTGTGTGTATATGTTTGTGTGTCTGTATTTGTCCCCCCAACATCGCTTGACAATCAATGCTGGTGTGTTTACGTCCCCATAACTTAGTGGTTCGGCAAAAGAGACCGATAGAATAAGTACTAGGCTTCCAAAGAATAAGTCCTGGGGGTCGATTTGCTTGACTAAAGGTGGTGCTCCAGCATGGCCACAGTCAAATGACTGAAACAAGTAAAAGAGTAAAGAGTATAACCCAAAATGTTTTACTTTTTTTTATTCAGTTTAAATCTAGATATAGCATATTGCACTTAACCAGGGTCATTGTGTTCTCTAGTTGAATTTCATTTAATTTTCTTTTTCTCTTTTTGAATTTGAAGGGGCTAGCAGTTATATGTATTAGATATTCCTACTGTTATATACTTCTGTGTATCCTTTCTACCTACTACTTTTCTACATCCTGAGTATAGTCATTTCCCAGGTGACACTGAAATTTTGTTGTCCTGTTAATAAGTAAAACATTGATTTGTGCCATTTTGACCTTTACATCTTTTGCCCTTTAGCATTCAAATTCCTTTGTCAAATGTAATGCTTACTTATTTGCATAGATTTGAATTAATTATGCACAGTCTCATAGCTTCAAGATTTCAATGATATGATTGATTATTTTTAAAATGATATTGTAGAGTAGGTGTGAGAGGTCAAATCTGGCTGATCTGAAGATGAAACAGGTAGAATATTTGGGCCAAAATGTTTGGTTTAGATGCTAAAGGGTTAAATCAAAAAGATTTATCCTTCAGATTTGAAATTTTGTTTTCAGCAACTTACTACAAACCTAGATTTTATCCATCTTCTTCTTAAATATAAGAAAATGAGTGGCTGTGTGGTAAGTAGTTTGCTTACCAACCACATGGTTCTGGGTTCAGCCTTGTGAGTGGATTTGGTAGACAGAAACTGAAAGAAGCCCGTCGTATATATGTATATATATATATGTGTGTGTGTGTGTGTGTATGTTTGTGTGTCTGTTTGTACCCACAACATTGCTTGACAACCAATGCTGGTGTGTTTACATCCCCGTAACTTAGCAGTTTGGCAAAAAGGGGCCGATAGAATAAGTACTAGGCTTACAAAAATAAGTCCTGGAGTCGATTTGCTCGACTAAAGGCAGTGCTCCAGCATGGCCACAGTCAAATGACTGAAACAAGTAAATGAGTAAAAAAAAGAGTAAAGAAGTGCATGCTAAGCTATGCAGTTAAGAAGCTAGTTTCACAACTATCTGCTTCCAAGTTCAATTCTATTGCACAAGAGTACCTTTGGCATGTATCTTCTACTATCCAGTAAAGTGGATGCTGACATTTTTGGTGTTGTGGGCCAAGAAATTTTATTGAATGTAGAATTAAATTTATGATGAGAAAGAAAATAAAATCATTATATGTGCAGACATGGTTGTGTGTTTAAGGAGCTTGCTTTGCAGCCACATGGTTTCAAGTTCAGTTCCACTACACATCACCTTGGTCAAGTATCTTGTGAATGAATTTGGTAGAGAGAAACTGTGTGTGTGCATTAGTACTTTTGTATGTCCCCCACTACCTCTTGACAACCAGTGCTGGTTTGTTTACATCTCTGTAACTTGGCAGTTTGACTAAGTTATAGGGTGTAAGCACACACACACACACACATACATATATATATGTGAGTGTGTACATGTGTATGATTCTGTATACTGGTATAAACCAGCATACACACACAAACATCTGTTAGAGGATGTGACTTCCTAAAAGTAAGTGACTTAATACATATATTATAGCTGAATGTAGCTATTCAACAAATAGAAACCATAAAAATTTGTACCATACTAAGTACTGAAGTTAACATAATTGACTAAGACTCGTGAAGGTAATAGCTCCATCTTGGCTATAGTCCAATGACTGAAATCAAAAATAGAATAAAAGAATACGACTGTATTTCATTGTTGTCTACTTGAGAAATGATTGTATTTTTGATGGCATTTAATAATTTTCATCTGTTGTTTTGCATCACTCTTTCCTTATATACAATTTACAATCTAAGTTCCAGTTATTGGCAATATAATTTATTTAGTCATGTATAAAGGACTCTGATTTGTTGCTTTCTTTTCTAAGAATTAAGTCAAGTTATAAAACAGAGCTCGTGTTGATGAATATGTATTTTAAATTGATCATGACTTGGCCTTTTTTAAAGTGACTTACAAGCATTTTATTATAACTAGATAACATTGGTATCCAGGTGCATAAAATTATCAGCAGATTATACTCTTGTCTGTTATAAGATGATAATAATTCCTCTTGTGCTGATTTTGGTTATATTATCTTGTATACTTAATTTCTTGCAACCTACTTGTGTCTTAAAATTACTGGAAAAATACTGACCTAATTGGTTATTTCAATAGAGCTAAGAATTGAAATGCACAAAGGAAAATTTAGAAGAATATTTTTTTTATTTTTCATTTAATAAATTAATTAATATGGTGAAAGGTTTTGACATCTACACCAAGTAAATTTAAGAGAGTTTCAGTAAATATGGACTGGAAACAACAATAAAACATCTGTAGGTATGTGAGTTACTTGTTTGCAAGATTTCTATGAAAGACAAGTACCTCTAAAACTGATGGGATCAGTGTAGTTTTAAATTATTTCTGTGTATGTTTTAAACATCAGAGTAAGAAGCTCAGCAATAATGGCCTTTTTTTAATAGGATCTCAGAGATTGTGCAGGAAAAGGGATGAAGAGCTTACCTTCAAACTAAAGCCCTGGTCTGAATGCTTGCAACAGATTGGACCCCACTAAAGGTACTTAGGACAAATATAACTGAGTGGTTGAATAAAAGAGAATGTGATAAAAGAGAGTGATTCAGGAAAAGAGAGTGGAAAAGTATAATTGTGATGAGAGAAACAGAACAGAAGTAGTAAGGTAATGGTTGTGTATGTGTGTGTGTATGTCTGTGGTAGTGCTCTTGCCAAGATATCTAATATGGGTCACATTTGAGCATTGTAGAGGGCCAGCAACTGATTGTGGGTTAAGTATTTTCTCACACTGAAAGGGAAACCTAGACTCAGCAATATTATATGAGATGTCGCTATGAGAGATTATTGTGTAATTTTTGAGGTAAGTGTGAAGACTTTAGTTGCATGCCAATCATGCATAGGAAGAATGTTGTATAAGGAGTCATCATTGTAATTTCTTCATTGAAGTATGTTTCAAACATCTCTGTTCATGGAAGTAGTTTATGCCTGGTATGAGATGTCCAGGTTACATATGAATGACATGTATGAAGAGGTTTAAGGAGTTATTGATGGCATTATTAGCAAAGAAGTGTGTGCTGTTACCAGTAACAACATGTAGACTATTAATGTACAGAAAGAAAAGGCTGGAGGATATATGTGGTACCATAGCTAGAAGTTTCTCATGCCAAATACAGTCAAACTGTTGTGGAATATAAGAGAGCAAGTCTCTGTGTAATTAAGTTTGTTGTTCCTGAGAGACTCAAGGTTATGAAAGATTTTGTTTATGACTGTCTTCACCATGTTTGAGATATTGGAACTGAGGATGATAAGGCAATAATTGGCAGGGTCAGAGAGGTTATCCTTCAGAATGGGATTCATAAACATAAGTAGATTTCACTAGATTAGAATAGATCCTTACAGAGAAAAGTTGAAGAATTTGAGTAAAAGAGTTGGATCTGGAATACAGTGTTTGAGATCATGGAAGAAAGTGTCATCTGAGTTGTTTTTAAACTTATGGTGTGATGTTGTGCAAATAAAGCTTGGAGCAGATATTTTTAAAGTTATATAATTTTCTAGAGCGTGTTCTCTTTTATGTGCAAGTGGTAGATACACTAGAGGTATATCCTATAAATTATTTGGACCAAAAGCACTAAAGAGGTTTATTACAGATGAAGCACTGTTTTGTTTTTCTAAAATTGCTTTCGTCTTAATCTTTCACTTAGTAAAAAATTAGGTGATTAACACTGCTAGATTTAGTGTGTAACCTACATTATCTTCAAGTTAAATTGAATCTTTTTCAACATAGGCACAAAATCTCAAATATTTTGTGAGGTACAATCCAGATTTCTACCACAGTTCTAGACTAGTATATATTTTATCAAACCCAGAATAAGAGGGTTAAAGTTTGGTGGGATCCAAAATCGGGATGTAAAGAGGTATAACTAAATACCACAAGGCGTTTTACCCAACATTCTACTAATTCTACCAATCCGATCCTCATTTTAAGTTGAAAGGAAAAATCTGTTTCATATTTTCAGATGGAGCAATAAAGTTCCTAAAAGAAATGGCTGGAGAACTTGGTTTGCCATATAAAGTGATTGAGGTGAGCAATATAACTTCTATTTATTTAAGGTTAACAGAAATAACTACTTAAGTTCATTAAACTCCTGTTTAATTCAATTTACCAGTTAACTACAGCTTTTCTTATCTCTTCTCTCCCCATAAAGATAATAGATTACTAAGTAAACCAAGAAACAAGGGCAATAGTCATAATTCTGTGATGTTTCCTTGACAATGTACAAGATCGCTTAGTTTGTGGATGAATTCTTTTCCATCATTTAGATATTTATTATGAATTCTTTTTCTCTTCACTGGGTTTTCAGATGTTTGATCAGATATTTTAAACACTGTCAATACACCATCTACAAAAAAAAAGAAAAAAACCTTTTTAATTGTTCCAACTAGAAAATGATCCCAATAATAGTATATCACACATTACTGATTTCTTCTTGCTTAGTGTCTACCAATTTGTTTTATGTTTTTGAGCAAATTGTCATAAACCTACACCATAGATAAATCATTTATATGTATGTACCATCATAATCATCATCATTTAATATCTACTTTAGATCCTACAGATAATAGATAGAGGGACCCCATAAGGAGGACTAAGATTTTCCGATGCTAAACACAGCCACACTATATCAACTATACTTTGCTACCACAAATTGTACTTTATAATCCTTCCTTACTGACAGAAAACTTTATACAGTCTCTTAGATATCTGGCTCTTTTTCTCTATGGTACAAAAATAGTAGACTTACAGATCAGCCTAGTTGTCTTACAAGGGTTAAGTTGTTACTGAAATATTGCAATTATGATTTCAAGACTTTCATTATAGAATGTGACTGGCACCACACCAGTTACAACAATGACTGTACTAGTTTATCCAATCAATGGAACAACCTGCTCATGAAATTAGCATGCGACTGGCTGAGCACTCCACAAGCATGTGTAGGCAACCCTTTTGTTACCAACCTGGCTGAAACAGGCTCTGGCTCTGAATACAAATGTCTCGTTTTCATAAGTTTTGAATTAAAATCTTCCACCAAACCTTAGTCACAATTTATGTTCCTAACACTAGCTGAATGATAACTAAGTTATTTTACTAAATTAATTGTTATATTTCAAGTAATTGAAAGAAACACAAAGCATCTCAAAATAAACTCGAAACTATGGTCTTATCTTGTGAGCTATTTGGTGATCGTACAGGTGCTGGTGGCAGAAAAAAGTACCCAGTACACTCTGTAAAGTGGATGGTGTAAAGAAGGGCATCCAGCCATAGAAACCATGACAAAGCTGACATTGGAGTCTATTGGACTCTGAGCTATCAGATCCTATCAAACCATCCAGCCCATGCCAGTGTGGAATGTGGCTGCTTAATCATGATGAGTAACATACCTTCAATCTAAGCAAAAATAGAGAAACAGAGAAAATTGAAAAAATTGTCCTGTTTTTGTTTATTTTTTTCTTTCTGTATATTTTAATGTATTATATTTTAGGTTTCTCCAGGCAATCCTGTGTTTGTGATGACTGTTGAAGGAAAAGACCCTTCCTTACCATCTTTGATGTTGAATTCTCATATAGATGTTGTTCCAGTGGATATGGTAAATATTGCTTATTTGTTTCAAAATTTGTTTGGTTTGAAAGTGAACAAAGGGTTTTCTAAGGTCTTTGAGGCTGAGGTTGGGGAAACAAATGAGGCTAGATGCCATTACAATCCGACACCCTCATGAGCTGAATAATAAGTGTATGTTGTTCCCCTGCATAACCCTCATTTCCATCACTGGCTGCTGTAATCTGAAGGGTGGGAACTGAGTCGTGTTATTACATTTATCATGCAATGCAGAAGAGTTTTAAATGTGCTCTTAGAAATTTATTCTTTCTGCGACATGAATACATCAAGTTACCATTTCTATCATGAACCACTTAATGAACCAACAGGGGAGCTTCTATGTGTTCAAGCCAATAAGGATCTCTTGGCATGCTTGAAATAGAAGGAAATCTTTAAATCTCACTACTATACTAAAAAAAAAGCCAGGACACATTAGTTAATACAGCCCTACACCTCCTGAGAAAGACAGGATGGCCATGAATAGTATGTCTTTCATCATAAGTTGATCAGTGTTGAGCTGAAGTTAGGGCTCAATGACAACAGCCAGTTGGAAACTAAACTCAACCTGACTTGGTTTGAATTTTCTTTCTGTTTATGATTCTAAGTAGAGATGAAGGATTTTTCACTTTAATCCTTTTGTTGCTATATTTATGTTGGAATACATTGCCTTTGTTTCAGTTTAATTTTGAAAATAACAAAGAATTTATCAAAATATAAATATAGGCGTAGGAGTGGCTGTGTGGTAAGTAGCTTGCTTACCAACCACATGGTTCCGGGTTCAGTCCTACTGCGTGGCACCTTGGGCAAGTGTCTTCTACTATAGCCACGGGCCGACCAAAGCCTTGTGAGTGGATTTGGCAGACGGAAACTGAAAGAAGCCCGTCGTATATATCATCATCATCATCATCGTTTAACGTCCGCTTTCCGTGCTAGCATGGGTTGGACGATTTGACTGAGGACTGGTGAAACCGGATGGCAACACCAGGCTCCAATCTAATTTGGCAGAGTTTCTACAGCTGGATGCCCTTCCTAACGCCAACCACTCAGAGAGTGTAGTGGGTGCTTTTACGTGTCACCCGCACGAAAACGGCCACGCTCGAAATGGTGTCTTTTATGTGCCACCTGCACAAGCCAGTCCAGGGGCACTGGCAACGATCTTACTTGGCTTGCCGGGTCTTCTCACGCACAGCACATTTCCAAAGGTCTCGGTCATGTATATATATATATATATATGTGTGTGTGTATGTTTGTGTGTCTGTATTCGTCCCCCAACATCGCTTGACAACCGTTGCTGGTGTGTTTGCGTGCCCGTAACTTAGCGGTTCGGCAAAAGAGACCAATAAAATAAGTACTAGGCTTACATAGAATAAGTCCTGGGGTCGATTTGCTCGACTAAAGGCGGTGCTCCAGCATGGCTGCAGTCAAATAACTGAAACAAGTAAAAGAGTAAAAGAGTAAAGAGTAAAGAGTAACATAAAATTTTAACGGTGAGTTTTAATTTAAATCACTTTAAAACAGAGAATTTTAACCATGGAACTTAAGGGTGGTTTCAGGCAGGTTGCTGTTAAAAAGGTGAACAAACTCATTCTGTCTTTGCCAGGCAATGAGCTGGTAGACTCATTAGCAGTCGGACAAAATGCTTAAGAGTGTTTCTTCTGGCTAATTATGTTCTGTGTTCAAATCCTACTGAGGTCAACTTCGTCTTTCATCTCTCCAGGGCTGATTACTGGGGTTGATGTAATTGACTTGCCTCCTTCCTCCAAAAATTGTAGGCCTTAAACCCTGGAATGGGCCATCGGCCTGCTCAGTGGGTATGTTGGAAATCTGGTAGCCAGCTTTATGAGTGCTAGGGCCCAAGAAAAACCAAAAAATTCAGTTTCATACAAATCAATTATTCATTACTAATTATTGTTGATATTGATATGCTTGTTGATCAATTAATCTTATTCTATTCTTAGGATTGCTGGAAAGTCGATCCTTTCAGTGCTGAGAAAATGGAAAATGGAGATATTTATGCTCGAGGATCTCAGGTATGTTTATTTTAAAGTTTACTTTTCTTTCTGTTTTTACCTCTCACTTTGAATGAAAACATCACAAAGGGTCATAAGTTAATATACTGTGAACTCTTTGTGTTTCTTTGCCAACACAGACCATCACTAGTTTCTTTGGATTCTGCTATCTTAATTAGTTACTTTAGATACTTTTCAACCCTGTGGTTTGGGGTTCAG
Organism: Octopus bimaculoides; assembly: GCF_046866305.1. Classification (NCBI taxonomy): domain Eukaryota; kingdom Metazoa; phylum Mollusca; class Cephalopoda; order Octopoda; family Octopodidae; genus Octopus; species Octopus bimaculoides. The sequence continues at coordinate 22,547,950 of NC_142928.1, forward strand.
TCCTACTGTGTGTCACCTTGCACAAGTGTCTTCTGCTATAACCACAGGCTAACCAAACCCTTGAGGGTGGATTTGGTGGATGGAAATTGAATAAAGCTGGTTGTGTGTGTGTGTGTTTTGTGACTCCTCATTTTGACATATGATAGTTGTAAATGAGTGTCACTGTCATACAAGTGGTGTCATTTGTTTCCAATCTTCAGTGCAAACATGTCCAGACATGGGGAAATATTACATGTCTGGAAACAGGTGAGGGTTGGCAACAGGAAGAGCATCCAACTGTATTACATTTGCTTCAATGAATTCCATCTGACCCATGCAAGCATAGAAAAGTTGACGTTAAAAAAACAACAAAAATAATGCTAGTATGGACAGTGGATTAATAACAATCTATCTTTGTAGAATTAATTAAAGGCTTGGTTTAAAAATCCTGGAGTATTTCTGAACATGACAGACACCTTAAGAAGGTCAAAACACTATGACAGTTACAACCAAGATGAGGTCATTAATTTAAATATATCATTGTATACTTAACAATTGTTTCATTACTATTTTAACAAAGTCCAGTGAAGTTTATGCTCTCTGAGGAGGATATAATAATACTGAAACATGTCTAGAATTATCACCTGTTGTTGGAATAATTTTAAAATATTAGGTAGCGGGGCTCCGAAAGGGGTCTCAGAGAGTAGCGTTCCTGCCTACTTGAGCTAGTTTTCTACCACATTTCTTAAAAATCGGGGTAGAGGCCTTGGTCTCGGGACTACTCATGTCTAGAAACTGAGGTTGAGGGTAAGCAAGGGCATGGCTCCCCGTAGAAAATTCAACTCTAAAAAAAGCCTCACGATAGCAAAGGAGAATGGGCACCAGCCAGCCGAAAGGTTGGAGTGGGCTGCCCCTGCCTACCTCGGTTGCTATGGCATTGAGGTAGATCTGGCCAACCCAAACATTTCCTGCATCAAATATGTTAATATTTCTATAACTATTGGTGTCAAATAGTCAAGAATTGAGTAGGTTTTATTCTCTTTGTGGTATCTTAGAGGTGACAACTGGTGAAGAAAGTGTGATGTGTGTATTGATGTACATACTTGGATATTAAATAAATTTCACTTGATTAAGACAGTGACTATTCAGTCTTTTAATCAACTGAACTGCCTGCTCATTGAAGTAGCTTGTAAGTGGCTGAGTATTCCTTAATGTAATTCTCAGATGGAATTAGTATGACACACTGTGGGTACAATCCATCCAATGTGCTTCCATAGTTTCCATGTTCCAAATTTCTCTCTCAAATCTTTGATCATCCTGAGGCTATAGTGAAAAAAACCCCACTTTCCTAAGATACCGTGCAGTGGAAACGAACCAAAGTGAAATTAATAATCATCTGGCCATACTGTGTCCATTGTCTATAGTTACGATTTTATTTACATAAATAGCAATTCATTTGATAGCGAGGGGAACTGTAAGTGCTGCTTATTTATAAACGCAGTTATGTCCCTTACATCTGTTTTCACGTGCTTTGGTTACTCAAAATGTCTCTTAAATTGATTAATAGATTACATTTAGAACTTCTTTATTACAACGCTATATATTGTATCTCTAAGGAGATGGAATGGCCACGGCTGGAACGTCTCCGGGATTGACGTAGGGCCAAACACCAACTATCTGCATGCAATAGGCTTTCTCGATCAGAACTCTTCAGGGCTACACAATTATAACAATTATTCTTTACTTACAGAGTTTATAACTTTCATGTATTTTTTGCTATCTACATCAGAATGGATTAGAATTATCAAAATCCATTTCAGTCGTCACTCACTGACCCAATACAAGCACACAGACATAGCTGTGTGCTTAAGAAGCTCACTTGTTAGTCTTGTACCACCTCCACCCTGGGGCATCTGACTGATCTCTTTTCTCTTCATCACCTGCACTAACCATTATATTCAGTCATTCCTCCCTAGATCGTCAGTCCTCTGGAATTTCCTCCCTGCCTATATTTATCGTTCAGTCTTGGATAACCGGTAATGTCCATATCATATTTCCTTCCTTTGGATCAAACCATTAAAAAAATTTTATGTACTGCTTTAAATTTAGTATTAGATCTTTATGAATATATAACTTCAAATAAATCAGCTTTAATTATTTGTGGGTGACGTGTGTGTGTGTGTGTGTGCCTCGTCATCTTGACATATGTTAGTTGTAAATAATTCACTGTCATGCACGTGGTGTCATTTGTTTCCGATCTTTAGTGCAACCATATTCAGACATGAGGAAATATTACAAATTTTTTTTAAACAAATTTTTTTATTAACATTTTGTATTGTTTCAGTACATTTTCTTTTTCTTATACTTCATAAATCTTTTACTTTTAGGACATGAAATGTGTTGGAATACAGTAAGTATTAAAATATTTTACAATGAAGTTCTATTAATTTTTTTTTTTTTTTTCATTATTCTCACTTAGTCAAAGAAGTGAGTGTAGTGTTCATGACATTCATGTTTTATTTCTTTGAACCCCCATGTTCTACCAAAGGGTTTTCAAAGTTAGTGACCTTTTGCAAGGTCTCCAACTTTTGCGGAGAGAATGGAGAAACTATCTATCCAAAAAGCACTTGTACTGTTTCAATCGAACCAATTTTAGGTTGCCCTAAATTATGATAAAAGGTACTTTCCTAATGCACTAATGCAGTAGGATCAAATTTGGGACAATGAAATTACAAAACAAAGTTCTTAACCAAATGACCATGCTTGTACTCACAACTTCTTTTGCTATTAAATACAAAGTGTATCAAACTTCTGTCCTAGTTTTTACATCATCAGTCTCATGACTTACTAATATATATGCATGCTCCACTGCTATGTACATGTTTTGTCACTCATATTTCCAAATTAATGATTTACATATTCATTTTTTGCTCTGTCATGACTTATCTCTTTTATCTTTGTTTATGTAATCAATTTTAGTAAATTGAAGTAAAGATGGTCTCAGTCTTTCCATCATTTTTCAAAATATTTTCAACAGATATATTGAAGCTATACGCCAACTTTTAAAAGATGGGAAGAAGATGTTGAGAAATGTTCACTTGACTTTTATGCCAGGTAATTTAATAATTATGCCAATAATGTTTAATGAAGACTAAAAAAGAAGTTCACTTATTTATGATCATAATATTTAACGGTGTGTTTATTTCTTGTCTCTTGGATTGGAAAGTATGACAGAGCTGACCTTCTGAAATAAGATACAAGCCAGCTGTTGGGATTCCTCACAGTTTTCATAACCAAATTTCACTAACAATGATTGGGTTAATTTGAAGTTCTTGGAGAAGTCACTGTTTTTTTTTTGTCTTGTTTTTTTTTTGTCTTGAAAATGAAGGATTTTGTACATATTCTCCACAATTTTTCGTGCTTGAGGGTGTGACAGAGAAATTGTGTGGCATGTGTTGCATTGCATTATTGTCAATGCAAATGTGGTGAACTGGCTGAATTGCAAAGCATCTGAAAAAGATTGAAGATTGTGAAATTTCTTCTGACTCATTACAATTTGATTTCAAATTCCACAAGATCAAGTTTGCCTTCCACCCCACTGGGGTCAATAAAATAAAGTACCAGTCAATTACTGGGGTCAATGTAATCACTAACCCTTTTCCACAAAGATTGCTGGCCTTGTGCAAAATTTCAAAACAATTATTGTCTATGCAAATTCAAGCTCTCTCTATATTTTTTCTGTTCCTTAAACATTTAATGTTTGTCAATGTTTAGTTGTTTTGTAGCACAACATGATTCCTGTCTTATTCTTTCTTTTCTAGATGAAGAAGTTGGTGGCAAACTTGGAATGCAGTTGTTTATAAAGCGTGAAGAATTTAAGCAGATGAACATTGCTTTTGCTTTGGATGAAGGTTATTTATATTTTTAATGTTTTCTAGTAAATGAGACAAATGTTACTTTCTGTAAGTCATAAAATACTTTAAAATATTTCATTTTCTCATGGCATTTCTAAGTTGCTGTATTTTTTTCAATCTCAGGGTTAGCTAATCCAACTGAACATTTCACTATTTTCTATGGAGAAAGATCTGCTTGGTGTAAGTAAATCTAAAATTTTATCATTATAACTACTAATAAGTCTATAATTTGTTTTCCCTTCCTATTATTTGTTCGAGCTCTTCAAGAACTTCTCAATTTCTAATGATTAATCTGAGGTTCTTTTCCAATAAAAAAAATGTTAGTTAAAAAAAAGATAATAAAACAAAGTGAAGGATTGATTTATAGTAAATATTTAATTATCTTTGAAAAAGTATGTCTGCTACCTGCAAAAATTTTATCCAGAAGAAAAGAAAAAATTTAAAAGAAGACATTTCAATAATTTTTGGTTTTAGAAAACAAACTATTTTACAACATGCATTTTAATAAACAGAATTATTTTGAAATACTAAAGTATTTCTGCCAAAATGGTTAATACACTGGACAAAATGCTTGGCAGTATTTCATCTGTCTTAATGTTCTGAGTTCAAATTCTGCCAACTTTGTGTTTCATCCTATTGGGATCATTGAAATAAGTACCAGTTGTGCTCAGGGGTCAATGTAATCGACTAGCTCCCTCTCCTAAAATTTCAGGTCTTGTGCTTATAGTAGAAAGGAATATTATAAAGGTGGCAAACTGGCAGAATCATTAGCATGCCTGACAAAATACTTAGTGGCACTTTATCTGTTAAGTTCTGAGATCAACTTTGCCCTTCATCCTTTCAGGGTCGATACAAGACATACCAATTGAGCACTGGGGTCAATGTTATTAACTTACCCCTCTCCCCAAATTGCTGGCTTTGTGCCAAAATTTGAAACCAATATTTTAAAATACTTTTGTATTCAAATTATGTGCTAACATAAATAAGCATTATTTAACATTTTAATAAGCAAAATTATCTTAAAATACTTTCATACTCAAATTATGTATTATCAATATTAAGATATGTATTATCAATATTAAAAGTCACATTTTAACAAACCAAATTAAATATTTTGAAATACATTAACACTCAAATTATGTATTAGCATCACTAAACATTAACTTTCTAAATATACCAAATAAAATATTTAAAAATACTTTTATAGTTTAGTTATACACTGTCACAAGCAAGCGTTGTTCAAAATTTTACTCAATATTTTTTTACCATTGTCAAGGTAGTGACACACCAGGTAAAATGCCTTGTGGCATTTTGTCTGTTGTTACATTCTGAGTTCAAATTCTACCAAGGTGGCGAGCTGGCAGAAATGTTAGCACGTCGGGTGAAATACTTAACAGTATTTCGTCTGTCTTTACATTCTGAGTTCAAATTCCACCGAGGTCGACTTTGCCTTTCATCCTTTCGGGGTCGATTAAATAAGTACCAGTTATGCACTGGGGTCTATATAATCGACTTAATCCGTTTGTCTGTCCTTGTTTGTCCCCTCTGTGTTTAGCCCCTTGTGGGCAGTAAAAAAAAAAAATAAATGTTAGCACCTCAGGTGAAATACTTAGTGGCATTTTGTCTGTCTTTACGTTCTGAGTTCAAATTCCACCGAGGTCGACTTTGTCTTCCATTTTTTGATGTTGATAAATTAAGTAACAGTTGCATGCTGGGGTCAATCTAATTGACTGCCCTGCTCCCTCAGAATTTCAGGCCTTGTGCCTGGAGTAGAAAAGAAATTCTACCAAGGTCAACTTTGCCTTTCATCCTTTTGGAGTTGATAAAATAAAGTGCCAGTTGGACCCTGGGGTTGGTGTAATTGACTTAACCCCACTCCAAACTTGTTGACCTTGTGCCAAAATTTGAAACCAATATTTTTCACCATTGTTCAGTATGTATTATTTTCCTTGTTTATCACTATTTATAGGGGCTAAAATCAAATGTCCTGGTAATCCTGGCCATGGCTCAAGATTTATTGAAAACACTGCTGCTGAAAAATTTGTGAGTAATATCTGTTGCTGTTTGTCTGTAGGGACTAAAGCGTCTACTGTTTAGATAACATTAGAATAACATATTTTATGATACCAACTTCTAGTTTCTCTCTCTCCCTCTTTCTCTTGATATTATCTACATGATGTCTGCAGGGACTGAATTACTTCAAATAACGTTGGAATAACATCATCATCATCACCATCATCATTTAACGTCCGCTTTCCATGCTAGCATGGGTTGGACGATTTGACTGAGGACTGGCGAACCAGATGGCTACACCAGGCTCCAATCTGATTTGGCAGAGTTTCTACAGCTGGATGCCCTTCCTAACGCCAACCACTCCGAGAGTGTAGTGGGTGCTTTTACGTGCCACCGGCACGAAGGCCAGTCAAGTGGTACTGGCAACGGCCATGCTCAAAATGGTGTATTTTATGTGCCACCTGGACAGGAGCCAGTCCAGCGGCACTGGCAACAACCTCGCTCAAATGTCTTTTCACGTGCCACCGGTACAAGTGCCAGTAAGGTGACACTGGTGACGATCACACTGAAATGGTGCTATTTACGTGCCACTGGCACGGAAGCCAGACAGCTTCCCTGGCAATGATCACACTCGGACGGTGCTCTTAGCGCTCCACTGGTACAGGTGCCATCACGATTTCACTTTCACTTGCCCCAGCAGGTCTTCACAAGCTGAGTTTAGTGTCCAATCAAGGAGATGTTGGCATGGGTGCCAGTCGTCGAATTTATTTCGCTTTCACTTGCCTCAACAGGTCTTCGCAAGCGGAGTTTAGTGTCCAATGAAGGGAAGGTGCGCATAAGTGGGCTGGCTACACCCCTGGCAGAGGCCTTGGATTATGGTCTCACTTGGCTTGCCGGGTTTTCTCACGCACAGCATATTTCCAAAGGTCTCGGTCAGAAACCCAGCCTCTGTTTTCTTCCTCTCTCTTGATATCTCTGTCCTCATCTCAGTTTTTAGTCTCCCACAATTTAATTCACTTTTGTTTTTTTCAGTTCTTATGTGTTATCCACAACCAATTTCTCTTCCAATACAAGCAACTCATATTTATCAGTAGAATAAACAGTAACTGAGTGCTAGTCTAGACATCATTGTTAAGTTTACTTCTGATATATTTTTGTGTTCAAATATTGTCAAAGTTGTAATGCGATAGACACTTGCAACATTCTGGGTTAGTTGGTTAAACTGAATGACCACTTGGTTTAGCCAACTATCTCTGAGACCAATAAAATAAAGGACCAGTTAAGTACAGGAGTTGATGTAATTGACTGACCCTCCTTCTCCTCAAAATTGCCAAGCTTGTGCCTAAATTAGAAACCATTATTATTATTAGTATTAGTATTATTGATGATGATGATGATGATGTTTATTAGTCATTCTTTTTATCTCAGGTTTTGTTGTAACACCTGGTGTCTTACATACATAGTGGGCTTGCTGCTTGCAGCCTGCAACACCATGCAATCTATTCTTTTCAACTATCTCATACTTTTCTGATTATTCTGACTATGCCAAGGAGGAAACCTTTTGTTACAATTCTACTGGGCACTCTATTCCAATTTCCTTTATATTCCTCTTGACGCCTTCTGATATTGTCCCTAAGGGATCTTCTTCTTTTTCCAAAGCTGGGCTAACTTGTACTTATTATCATTGAGTGAGAGAGCAGTGCATGCCATCAAAGTGACACTGAGGTAAAATATACGAAGCCCAGTATACCCATTATGACTACCCGTCTGATAAAAGTACACCAGGCACATGCATCACAACTATACGTGTGTGACATGGTGATCTCATATCAATATAAACAGCGCATGACCTCACAGGTGGGGCCCAGTTAGAATTTTCTTCAGGTCAAGTAGCCCGTCCCGCTCAAAAGGTCCCTGAATAAGGTTTGTTTAAGGATGTTGAGCAAAACACCCATGTTTCCAAAGGTGAATTATTCAAACCCCAAAGAATTCCTCTCAACACATGGCTATGATGCTCCCCCACTACTTCTGCTCATGATCAGAGATGCACATATCGTCAGCGACCAAGGGACATGTTCAACTGGTTAAGGTCAAACAACTGACAAGCAAATCTGTGGTATTGAGCAGAATATTTGCTGTAGCCCATCTTTTTATACCAAGACAAACAATGTACATGATAACACTTCCAATCAATTAAGATCTGAAGCCATGAAAGCCACTGCCTGGTACTGCATCTGGGCATTTATTATTATTATTATTATTATTATTAAGGTAGTAATAATAGTAATGTTTGCTGTTTCTATTTTCCTTTCAGAGAAACATCATAAATAAATTGTTAAGTTTGCGGGATGAAGAAGAAAAGAGGTAAGCAACATTATTATTATTATTGGCTCTAGGTGGAATGGGAGAATATTAGGGAGTTTTCATAGACTGAGGATTAGTGGAGTTAGTGTTCTATCAGTCTTTATGTTTTGAGTTCATATCTCTCTGACAGGAACCTAGTCATTCATCTTTCTGGAGGTTGATAAAGTACCAGATTTCATATAAAGGATTTCAAGTGCAAGTTATAATAGAAGACTAGGATCATATTGAGTTGCAACAATAGACAAGAAAACATATCTAAGTCATGCAAAGTACTTGGTGATCCTGGCGTGGCTGGTGCTACATAAAAAGCACTGGTGATGGTGCCACAGAAAAGGCACCTGTACACTTTGTAAAGTGGTTGCAGTAGAAAGGGCATCCAGCTGAAGAAACCATACCAAGACAGACTATGAAACCTGGTGCAGCTCCTGGCCTTGTCAAACCTGTCATACCATTTAACCCATGCCAACAAGAAAAACAGATATTAAAAGGCAGCGAGCTGGCAGAAACGTTAGCATGCCGGGCAAAATGCTTAGCGGTATTTTGTCTGCCGTTACGTTCTGAGTTCAAATTCCGCCGAGGTCAACTTTGCCTTTCGTCCTTTTGGGGTCGATAAATTAAGTACCAGTTACGCACTGGAGTCGATGTAATTGACTTAATCCCTTTGTCTGTCCTTGTTTGTCCTCTCTATGTTTAGCCCCTTGTGGGCAAAAAAAAAAAAAATGATATTAAATGATGATGAAGTCTAAAATTTTTTTGTACTAATTAGAGGCACACTAAACAGCAATGTCTGCAATATAGTTGTGTACAATTATATTTAACATTTGTACACTCATCATCATCATCATCATCATCGTTTAACGGCCGCTTTCCATGCTAGCATGGGTTGGACGATTTGACCGAGGACTGGTGAAACCGGATGGCAACACCAGGCTCCAGTCTGATTTGGCAGAGTTTCTACAGCTGGATGCCCTTCCTAACGCCAACCACTCAGAGAGTGTAGTGGGTGCTTTTACGTGTCACCCGCACGAAAACGGCCACGCTCGAAATGGTGTCTTTTATGTGCCACCCGCACAAGCCAGTCCAGGGGCACTGGCAACGATCTCGCTCGAAAATCCTACAGGAGCCAGTCAGGCGGTACTGGCAACGGCCACGCTCAAAATGGTGCATCTCATGTGCCACCCGCACAAGAACCAGTCCAGGGGCACTGGCAACGATCTTACTTGGCTTGCCGGGTCTTCTCACGCACAGCCCATTTCCAAAGGTCTCGGTCCGTAGTCATCGCCTCGGTGAGGCCCAATGTACGAAGGTCTTGCCTCACCACCTCAGCCCAGGTCTTCCTGGGCCTACCTCTTCCACGGGTTCCCTCAACTGTTAGGGTGTGGCACTTTTTCACGCAGCTATCCTCCTCCATTCTCACCACATGTCCATACCAGCGCAATCGTCTCTCTTGCACGCCACAACTGATGCTTCTAATGTTCAGCTTTTCTCTCAAGATACTTACACTCTGACGGGTATTCACATTGACATTACACATCCAACGGAGCATACTGGCTTCATTCCTTGCGAGCTTACGTATGTCCTCAGCAGTTACAGCCCATGTTTCACTGCCATGTAGCATGGTTGTTCGTACGCATGCGTCATACAGTCTGCCTTTTACTCTGAGTGAGAGTCCCTTTGTCGCCAGCAGGGGTAAGAGCTCTCTAAACTTTGCCCAGGCTATTCTTATTCTAGCAGCTACACTTTCAGCGCACCCACCCCCACTACTAACTTGGTCGCCCAGATAGCGGAAGCTATCGACTACCTCTAGTTTTTCACCCTGGAATGAGATAGAAGTTGTTTCCTGTTTGTTTGCAGTCTTTATTGCACCTGAACATCTGCCACAAACAAAAACTAACTTGCTAGTTAACCTGCCTTTGATGTTGCTGCACCTCTTATGTGTCCATAGCTTGCACCGGGTACATCTTATAGAGTTACTACCTACTCCTTTTCTACATACTGAGCAGGGCCATCTACCTGAAGGGGTTTGTGTTTTATCTACCTTCCTACTTATTAGGATTTTGGTTTTAGCTAGGTTGACTCTAAGGCCCTTCAATTCTAGACCTTGCTTCCACACCTGAAACTTCTCCTCTAGTTCTGATAGTGACTCCGCAATTAGGGCAAGGTCATCAGCATAGAGGAGCTCCCAGGGGCAACCTGTCTTGAACTCCTCTGTGATTGCCTGGAGGACTATGGTAAATAATAGGGGGCTGAGGACGGAACCTTGGTGGACCCCTACCTCTACCCGGAATTCATTGCTGTACTCATTTCCAACCCTCACCTTACTGGCCGCATCTCTGTACATGGCTCGCACAGCTCTCACTAGCCATTCTTCTATCCCAAGTTTCCTCATTGACCACCAGATAAGGGATCGGGGGACCCTGTCAAAGGCTTTCTCCATGTCAACGAAAGCCAGGTACAGAGGTTTATCCTTGGCTAGGTATTTCTCTTGCAACTGTCTCACTAGAAATAAGGCATCAGTAGTGCTTTTACCTGGCACGAACCCAAACTGCATCTCATCTAAATTGATTCGCTCCCTAATTAGTTGGGCTATGACCCTCTCTGTAACTTTCATAACCTGATCTAACAGCTTGATGCCTCTGTAATTATTTGTATCTAAAGCGTCCCCTTTACCTTTGTAGCAGTTGACTATGATGCTGCTACACCAGTCATAGGGTATGACTCCTTCGTGTATCACCTGGTTCGTAATACGGGTGACTAGGCTATAGCCAACACTGCCAGATATTTTGAGCATCTCTGCAGTGATTCCTGATGGGCCGGGGGCTTTCCCGGTCTTCATACTCTTAATTGCTTTATCTACCCTGGTACTATCAACTCGGATAGCTGGTCCCTCTATTGGGTCGGCATAAGGCAGGCTCTCTTTCTCCCATTCATTCTCTTTATTAAGCAATCTATCGTAGTGGCATCTCCAGACCTCTTTCTTTGCATCCTCATTTAATGCAAGCGTACCATCATCCATGCGAACACATTTCTCTCCTACAACATCACTATTCTCTCTCCTACACTGTCTTGCAACCCGAAATACCTCGAGTCTTTGGTCCTCACGGCGCAGAACATTGGCAAATCTTTCCTTATCTGCTTCCCCTCTGGCTAAATAAACCTGTCGCCTAGCCTCCCTTCTGGCACATTGGTACAATTCCCTGCTACCACCGTTCTTCCAGTCCTTCCAAGCTTGTTTCTTTTGTCTAATAGCCCTGTCTACCTCCTTGTTCCACCACCACGTTACTCTGGGTTGGGAGGGGACCTTACACCACCCACAAATCTGGTCGGTGGCTTTCAACAGGTTGTCCCGCAGAAATCTCCAATTGTCTTCCACGTTGTATGATGCTATATCCCCTTCTATTTCGTTAAATGCTTCAAGTAACTTGTCTCTAAGTCTCTGTCCGTTTGCAGGGTCTTTAAGCTTCCACACCCTTCTTCTCCAAGCCTGTCTAATTCTGGGCACCCATTTTGCCTTGATCCCAAAGTCGCTAACTACTAATCTATGTTGTGGGGTACATTCTTCGCCAGGGTAGGTTTTGGCATTTATAAGCCGCCCTCTTTCCCTATTTCTGGCGAGGATGTAGTCGATTTGGCTAGAGTGTCTGCCGGAGCGGTAGGTGACTAGGTGACTGGCAGGTTTCCTGAAGTTCTCAGTGTTAAATATACATTCAAACATCAAAAGGCCTCCACTGCAAAAACTGTCTCTAGAGGGAAATTCTCCTTATAAACGATGTATGAAAAAAATACACCACTGGGCCATGAATAATATTATTAGACTACAATACATGTCTTTCTCTATTGTTAGGCTTCATCAGCTATGGGCACCAAATCTGTTGTTCATAGCCACTAAGAAGTAGAAAACCATTTTCTACTGTAACTTTGAAACTTAGATGGTCTTTGTCGAATTTTTAATTCTAAAATAATTTTATTATCTTTGCAGGTTAAAATCCAATCCAAATCTTGTTCTTGGTGATGTGACCAGTGTAAATTTGACTATGGTTGAGGTAAAACTTTAAAGCTTTTATAGTTCACTTCACTGATCTTAACTGGAAATTTGACCTGTCCACTGACTTACTGAGTATAATTATACTCATCCAGCTCATTTGCCTTATTTTTTCCAGTGTTGATGTAAATATTGTAAAAATGTTTTGATTTATAGATGTAATTCTGAGGTCTTGGATCTGTCCATGGGCTATAAGATCATTAAGTCAGACCTTATTCCAGTGTCCATGGCCTATAAGTGACCAAGTGTAGTCCCCCTTGAACCAGATGTCAGTCCAGTGTTTGGTTAGCCCCACTACCACCAACTAAGTGGACTGCAGCAACATGATATAGTGTTTTGCTCAAAAATGGAATGCACTACTTGGTCTGCTAATTGGAACCTTGACCTTATGATCATGAGTTTAACACTCTGACTATTAAGCCATCTGCCTTCACAAAAGATAAAGCTAACAATCTAAAAAATTATGATTGTACTAAAGTGTTATCAGTTATATGACGGGTAACTTTTGTTACCCTGTGTAATATCAAGAAATAATAATAATGAAATTATTGTATACAGTGCTCAGATGCACTACAACTTGTCAAAAGTGCGTATAAAGCATATGCAGTATTGTACAAATGCCTGGAAAGTGAACAGTGTATGAGTCAGATACATGCTTGCGTGTGTATGGAGGGGAGAAAATCAGGTGTAGTGTTGGCGAATCTCAGGAAACATGGAAGTTTTGAAGGTTGCAGTGCTCCGACAACTAACAACTGATGCCGACAGTTTGTTCCATACTTCAGCAACTCTTAGCGTGAAAAAATGTTTCCGAAAGTCATGGGAGTTGTGCTGTTTTCTGACTTTGTAAACATGTCCACAGGTGTTAGACAGGTGGAATTTGAAAAGGTGCTCAGAGTTATTGTTAGTAAGATGGTTAATAATTTTATGGATGCCTGCCAAGTCAGCTGCCAGATGTCGGAGTTTCAATGTATCCATGCCCAGGGAAGTAAGACGTTCAGAGTATGGCAAATGCCTGATGGAGGGTATTCTCTTGGTTGCACGTCGCTGAACGGTTTCCAGACGATTAATATCCTGGGCAAGATAGAGTTTCCAGACCGGAGATGCAAATTCCAGGTGAGGTCGCACCATAGCTATATAAAGCCTCAGATATATGGCATCCATACAATAATTATAATTTATTTTGTTTTTGTATTTAGTTTGCAGGATTCTTGATGTGAATTTGTGTGTTGAAACATAGTTTATTGTATCTCAGGAGAGTCATATGTATTTATTATTGGCGTAATAATTGGCATATAGGTGCAGGTGTGGCTCTGTGGTAAGGAGCTTGTTTCCTAACTACATGATTCTGGGTTCAGTCCCATTGCATAGCAGTTTGAGCAAGTGCTTCCTACTACAGCCTTTTGAGTGTACATGGTACACAGAAACTGTAAAGAAGCCTGTTGCATATATCTGTGTGTGTCTTTGTATTTGTGTTCGCCCCCACCACTACTTGACAACTGGTGTTGGTTTGTTTACGTCCCCATAACTTAGCAGTTCAGCAAAAAGAGTCTGATAGACTAAGTATCAGACTATAAAGAAAGCCCTGGGGTCAATTTGTTCAACTAAACCCTTAAGAGTAGTGCCCCAGCATGGCTGCAGTCTAATGACTAGAATAATTAAAAGATAGAAGATAATGACTCTCATGTCATACAACAGATTATAATTTCCTGGTGCATATTCAAAATGATGAAATAAATACTAATTTTCGAAAGAAAAATATTCATTACTTTGAAATAAAATCAAATAAAACAAATTTTTTATTTGTATATTCACAATAAATACATGTTATTATGTCTCTAAATTTTATCAACATATTCAAGGCAGTGCCCCAGCATGGCCGCAGTCTAATGACTGAAACAAATAGATGATAAATGATAACTGAAATCTGTTACACGGAAAATCTATCTCTGCAAAATTTCATTTTTAAAATATGTGGTTTTTAGAAACATATTTTTATTACTTTCAAATAAAATCAAAATAAAACCAAATTTTTATTTGTATATTCATATACTTCTCTAAATTTTATCAACATAACTGAAATCTGTTACATGGAAAATCTATCTCTGCAAAATTTCATTTTTAAAATATGTGGTTTTTAGAAAGTTATCATTGCCTATGCACTTATCCTTCTCTTCTTATGTTAACTCTCTCTGTATTTCTCTCTTAATTATCTCTCCTCCTCTCTATATATGATGTAAAGCATGACTAGAGAATTCAACCAACTAGTTGGGGGAAAAGGATAAGAGTAAAGACCCGCTTCGGTCATGAATGACCATGGGATTGCACCTAGAAAATTTCCCTTTGAGGTATAAGTCTCAGCAAGGTTGTTTACGGAAGACCAGCAGTCGCCCATGCATACCAGCCTCACCTTTACATGTCACCGATGTTATCCAAGGGAAAGGCAAAGGCCAATGTAGCTTGGCACCAGTGATGTCACAACTCATTTTTACAGCTGAGTGAACTAAAGAATTGTGAAATAAAGTGTCTTGCTCAGGAACACAACACACAGCCTTGTCTGGGAATTGAACTCACTACCTCATGACTGTGAGCCTAACGCTCTAACCACTGAATCATGCACCTTCACTTCACCAACTAATCAACATCTATGTATATTGGCTGTTATTATATAGAGATTTACAATAATTCTTGTCAGAGATTAAGCTATTCTAATTAACCGAATCAGCGTTGGGATTGTTGTTTTATTCTTTTACTGGTTCTATGGATTGTACTGTGGTTGATTTAGTTCACACTAATCGCTATACTTTGACACTCGTTTCTTCCTTGTAAAAAAACAAAACAAAATGCTGAGGCGGGTGAGGTGGTGGTCGTGGGTCAAAGGGAGATAACTCGACCTATTTCTGTTTGAATATGCTGGTTTCTGTATTTTGATATAAACAAACACACGGGCACACACACACACACACACACGTACGCGCGCGCGGTTTTAACACTGTAAATCAGAGTTGCGTGGTTAAGAAAATCGCTTTCTAGTCATGGATTTCTGGAGTGGTCTGGAGTTCTGGAGTGGTCTGGAGTTCTGGAGTTCAGTCCATCTGTGTGACACATTGAACAAGTGTCTTATACTATAGCTCTGAGCTAATCAAAGATTTGTGAGTGAACTTGTAGATGAAAACTGAAAGAATCCCTTCATGCATGTGTATAGGCATGTATATTTGTGCATCATTGGTTTTTGTATGTTTCTTAAATGGCATATAAACACCTTCCACACTGCAATTGTGTATATATATATATATATATACATCATCATCATCATCATCATCATCATACGTCTGCTTTCCATGCTAGCATGGGTTGGACGATTTGACTGAGGACTGGCAAGCCTGAAGGCTGCACCAGGCTCCAATCTGATCTGGCAGAGTTTCTACAGCTGGATGCCCTTCCTAACGCCAACCACTCCGAGAGTGTAGTGGGTGCTTTTACGTGCCACCGGCACGAGGGCCAATAAAAGTAACATTCGTAGCCACTTTAACGTGGCTGTCCATTTGAGTGGACTCTACTGCGATTTTTTTCACCCCAAGAGGGGTAGAGTCCGCTTGAACGGATAACCATGTTAAAGTGGCTACAAATATTACTTGTCAGTACAACTACTGCATTGATCTCTTAGAGGGATTTTAGATAGCATGGAAAGCGGACGTTAAAAAAAAAAATCATCGTTTAACGTCCGCTTTCCAAGCTAGCATGGGTTTCTGTGTACTCATATGTATGTGTGTGATGGGATTCTATAGTTTCTGTCTTTTACATTTCACCTACAAGGAATGTGATTGGTCACACATCCAATGTGCAATGCAGAGAGATAGATCCTAGAACCACTGGTTTGCAAAGAGAACTTATTCATTCACCCATTTCGCCATCCATTAATGTTTTCTTTATTAATATTCTATATTTCGATGGTTTACCTAACTCTTCCATTTCATTATTAATGTGTTCTTTCTTCTCCTTTGTTATTTTAGGGTGGCCTGCAGCACAATGTTGTTCCTTCTCGGTTCACTGTTTGTAAGTAAACATGTCTCTCTTCAAACAAATGCTGTTTCATTTTTATCAAATTTTCTTGTTTTTACTGTCTGACTGTTTTCTTCTTTTTTACCTTATTCAACTTGTTTTCCATATGGGAGATTGCTTTACCAAACTGGTACATTTGCATAATACTGTCAAAAATATTTTTTATTAACTAGTTTCCCAATCTAGTGCCCACTTGGTGTTGAACCTGTTTGTCATTTAAATATTCTATACATATTAATTGCTGATAGGAGCACTCTGTCGGTTATGACGTCGACGGTCCCAGCTGATACGATCAACGGAACAGCCTGCTCGTGAAATTAACGTGCAAGTGACTGAGCATTCCACAGACACGTGTACCCTTAAGGTAGTTCTCAGGGAGATTCAGCGTGACAGAGAGTGTGATAAGGCCGGCCCTTTGAAATACAGGTACTACTCATCTTTGCCAGCTGAGTGGACTGGAGCAACGTGAAATAAAGTGTCTTGCTCAAGGACACAACGCGTCGCCGGGAATTGAACTCACAATCTTATGATCGTGAGTCGAATGCCCTAACCACTAAGCCATGCGCCTTCACTAATTGCTGATAGGGACACCATATTTCATTATGCAACCATAATATACAACCAAGTATATTAAAGGTTTATTGGTTTATCCAGTTGTGTTACATCATTATATTTGGTGGTTGTTTAAAAGTTATGTGTTTGTGGATGGTTAATGGTTTGTGGTGTTGAAGAAGAAGCAAAAACTCCTGAAATATGCATATACACTCATTAGATATTTCTCATTAGATATTTTTCTAATTGCAATGTTTATACAGATGTATTCATATAGGAAACGTAACTACCAGTGTTGGCTCTAGTTTCTAAGGAAAATCTGCAGAGATAACTTTAAAAAGTAGCTCTATAGAGTTAAAAGGCTGGCTGTGAGGTCAGCAGTCCAGTATCTTAATACTACGACTACCAAGTGTTGAATATCTTTTATAAATGTAGGATCAAAAGAAACTGGCCTGATCTGTTATGTCATTGTTTAATACAGTCTGGCCTTACTTAATATATATATATATATATATATATATATATATATATATATATATATATATTTGTATACTGAGGGTGATAAATTGGATATTAATTTCAATTTAAAACCAGTGGTCTAGCATTTAAAAAAATCTGATAATTCAGAAAAATTGTATTACATTTTCCTGGTATTTTGGTGAATTTTTTCCTGGAGAACATGATTTTTCTTTTGTGGTTGGGTCGTTTGATGACCTCTTTCTAGCATGTTGGATGTCCATCTAGTGGTCATCCCTTCTTATACGCATGCATATATATATATATATATATATATATATATATATTACTTGATACAGGTATCTACTCATAACAAATGAAGTTTAAGTGATTGGGGTAGATTACCATATGAGTAATAAGTGCAGATTTGTATGTTTTTACAATTATTCAGTTTCACAACTTAGAAAACCTTTTGAGAGTCATTTGTATCAATGTTAATTTCTTAAATTTCACAATGTTCGTATTTCGCAATAGTTATTGTATACCTACTTCAGTGATAATAACAATTTGCTCAACTACAAATATTATTAATCATCATATTGTATTGTTGTATAACTAGAGTTCAGTGGACATAAATAACTAATGTCGGTATTGTGAGCGTGTAGTGACAATGAATGCAATTGTTTGAAGTGTCTGGAGTGGTCAATGACATTGGTTAGTGCATATGCAATGAAAGATGGAAATATACAGAGAAAGAAGGGCAAAGAGGAGCAGAAGCAAATTGACTGTTTAAGTTATGTGTTTGTGGATGGTTAATGGTTTGGATGTGGTACTGAAGAAGGCTAAAAAATGAGGCTAAAAAAAATTCTTAATTTTTCTACAGACCATATAGGAGCTCCCTCATTTGTTGGTTGTTCCAATGATGATACAGGAACTCCCTCATTGGTTAGTTGTTTCATTGACTACAAAAGAACTCCCTCATTTGTTGGCTATTCCACTGATGATACAGGAGTTCCCATATTGGCTGGTTGTTCCAGTAACTACAAAGGAGCTCCTTCATCAGTTGGCTGTTCCACTGATTCCATGGGAGCTCCCCCTTTGGTTACCTATCCCACTGATTTCATCGGAGCTCATTCATTAGTTATCTGTTCCATTGACTACAAAGAAGCTCCTTCATCGGTTGGCTGTTCTACTGACTATATGGGAGATTCTTTATTGTTTCTGTTGTGCTCTTAGTGATTTCTTCATTCCATTAGTTATTACTGTTTTGTATTGTAGGTTTTGATATTAGAGTCCCTCCATCAGTTGATCCTGTCCAATTTGAAGAAAAGCTTAATAACTTGTGCAAGGAAGCTGGAGAGGGATTGACTCTTGAATATGTGCAGGTAAGATGCATGTATGTGTGTGTGTCTGTGTGTCATTATCATCATTTAGCATCTGCTTTCCATTCTGGCATGGGTTAGACAGTTTGAATGGAACTGGTAAGCTGGAGAGCTGCACCAAGTTCCAGTCTGATTTGGCATGGTTTTTACTGCTGGACGCCCTTCCTAACACCACCCACCCCAAGGGTAGTGGGTGCCTTTTACATGCCATCAGCGCAGGTGCTTGTACATGCCACTGGCACAGGTGCCAGTTATGTGACACCAGCATCGACCACAATTATGATTTCACATGGCTTGAAGAATCTTCTCAAGCATGGCATTTTGCCAAAGGCCTCACTCACAATATGTATGTATGTATGTATGTATGTATACATATATATACACACACATACATACATACATACATACATATATATATATATATATATATATATATATATATATATATATATATATATATATATATATATATATATATATATATATACACACACATCCATATAAATTACATTTCATACCAGCTTGGTTTATCAGCCTCAAGAAGACCAACATCATGGGTCAGGCTACATCGGACATCCCAAACATACATATTGGAGACCACAGACTACAGGAGGTGGAGAAGTTTACCTGTCTTGGCTCTACCGTCACCTACAACCTATCCTTTGATGCTGAGATCAGCATACGCATTGGCAAGGCAGCTGCTGTGATGGCTCAACTCTCCAAACGGGCATGGGACAACAAGTTGACCAAGACCGCAAAAATAAAGATCTACCAGGCATGTGTACTTAGCACTCTACTGTATGGCAGTGAGACCTGGACGCCATACACATGCCAAGAGCGTCACCTAAATATCTTTCACCTGTGCTGCCTCTGGAAAATCCTTGGCATCAAATGGCAGAATCGTGTCCCCAATAAAGATGTCCTCAAGCAAGCAGGAATACCAAGCAGGTTTGCACTCCTCACACTAAGAGGTATGAGATGGCTTGGATATGTTAGTCATATGGAAGATGGCAGATTCCCAAAGGACATACTCTACGGAGAGTTTGCTAGGGGTACTAGGTCTGTTGGAAGACCATTTTTACAGTACAAGGATGTCTGTAAAAGGAACATGAAGGCCTGCGACATCAATATTAGCAACTGGAAAGCAGTTACCAGCAACCTCAGAAATCCAAAACAAATTCAGTTATTTCTTTTCTAAAATCTACATCTAAATTACTATTTAGTTTCAAATTACTTCCAATTAGTGTTGGTAAGAATTAGATTTAGGCAACAAAGGCGAGATTGTAGAGTGATAGGGACTTAGTGAACCCTTTAGCTTTCAGATTACTTTATGAAATGTTATGCTTATCTATTCACATTGCATTGAATTAATCATATATTCATTTGTAGCTTCATGATTTCAAATAATGTGATTGTTTACTTTTAGAATGACATTGTAGGGTAGGTGGTGAGAGGTCAGATCTGGCTGGTTTGGACTTAAAACAGGTAGAATATTCAGACCGGATATGGCCTGTTTAAATGCTTAAGGGTTTATCTATCTAATCCATATCAGTGTGTGGAAATCTCCATAGGTTCCAACAATGAGTGCTCAGTTGTTCACTCTTCTGAGTTACCTACTCATTGAATTAATGTGTAAGTTTTCATTTAATGTAATCCTCTCACTGAATCAGAGTGGCACAGTGTATCACAAAGCTGGTCCTTTGAATTACATGTGAATTTCATCTGAGTGGTTGCAGCACAGTTTCTCTAGCTTACCTGAAGTGTGTGCCACCCAGGGCAGCCCTTAAAGCACTGCTTCCCCCCACTTCCTCTCCACCCTAAGTTCCAAGCCTATACAGACTTATACAGCCAACTTAAAAGTGTCACTCACTCAAAAGTATTGCCTGAGGTGGATTTTTCCTGCCACTTCTGCAACTGGCCATGAAACACTGCCGCAAAAAGTCCCATCCACACCATGCTAACATGGAAAAGCAGCTATAAAAATGATAACAATCAAAATGATATATATATGAAATCATCAGATTTTTAATATCCACTTTTCAAGACTTGCATAGGTCAGATGATAACTTTGTTGGGGCCAATTTTTCTGATGGCTGGGATGTTTTTCCTATGGCCAATCTTCACTTCTTTGCAAATAAAGTAATATTTCTCCTAGTCTATCAAACAACAAACTATCTGGACATACTTTTCTAAAGGATGGGAAACAAGTAATACTGTTTCTATGAACAGTGATTCTTTGTTTTCAGTAAGCATGTACATGTGAAGACAAAAGCAATACATGCTCTCTCTCTCTCTCTCATACACAAACACACACTCTCTCTCTTTCTATTAAGCAAATACACACACACACATCCTTTTCCATTTATCAAATGTTACCCATGGGGTATTGGTCAACCTGTAACTACAGTAAAAGACATCATCTGAATGTCACATCCATTGAATTGATTTCAGATATTCTTTTTTCATTTGGTGGCTAAAATTGAAATGATTTCTCTTTACAGAAAGGCTGTGATAACAAGCTAACCTCCATTGATGACGGTAACATTTGGTGGAAGACATTCTCCTCAACATTTGAAAATATGTGAGTTTTGTTGATTGATGTCTCAGTTTTTGAATCTTAAATAGGAAAAACAAGTAGAAAAACAACAGAATAAAGTTAAAATTGAAGTAGGCATTGTATGGTAAGAAGCTTGCTTCCCAACCACATGGTTCTGGGTTCAGTCCCACTGCATGGCACCTTGGGCAAGTGTCTTCTACTATAGCCTTGGGCCAACCAAAGCCAGCCT
The DNA here is from genome assembly GCF_046866305.1 of Octopus bimaculoides. Classification (NCBI taxonomy): domain Eukaryota; kingdom Metazoa; phylum Mollusca; class Cephalopoda; order Octopoda; family Octopodidae; genus Octopus; species Octopus bimaculoides. Next base: position 22,569,497 of record NC_142928.1, read on the forward strand.
TGTGAGTGGATTTGGTAGACGGAAACTGAAAGAAACCCATCGTATATATATATATATATATATATATATATATATATATATGTTTGTGTCTGTGTTTGTCCCTCCACCATCGCTTGACAACCAATGTTGGTGTGTTTATGTCCCTGTAACTTAGTGGTTTGGTAAAGGAGACTGATAGAATAAGTACTAGGCTTACAAAGAATAAGTCCTGGGGTTGATTTGTTCAACTAAAGGTGATGCTACAGCATGGCCACAGTCAAATGACTGAAACAAATAAAAGAAATAAAAGAAATACAAACGTGCATGTATTGACACTTAAACTTATTGCTAGAAATGTCTTTTACTTGTTTCAGTCCTTAGACTGTGACCATGCTGGGGCACTGACATGAAGAATTTTTAGTTGAATGGATCAACCCCAGTACTTATTTGTATTTAAGCTTACTACTCACTCTGTTGGTCTCTATTACTGAACTGCGAAGTAACAGGGATGCAAATAAACCAGTGCTAGTTGTCAACTGGTGGTCAGGGACAAACACAAACATGCACACACACAAACAAACACACACACACACACACAATGAGTTTCTTTCAGTTTCTGTCCATCAAATCCACTCACAAGGCTTTGGTCTGCCCAAGATTCCACACCATAGGACTGAACCGGGAAGCATGTGGTTAGGAAGCAAATTTCTTACCACACAGCCAAAGTCTCTCTCTCTCTCACTCTCCCTATCACTCATCCTGTCATCATTCTCCTATCTATTGTATTACCATGCTGATGAAATTAATGAAAGCAGAATCTGTTATATCACCCGTTCTGTACTGCTAGTCACTGTTCTGTCTCCTCTGACCTGCTTCCAATTGACATGCATCCCTCATTCTTATCATGTCCCCTCCCCACTTATATTTACTATTGACTACCCCTACCTGTATTCACTATATTCACCCCTTATATGTACATCTGACTACCTTCACCCAATATTTATATCCATCTCTTACTCTCCCTCACTCTTACAACTTGACCTTCTGTTCCTGATTCACCTCTCTCCACACTCTCTTTTGTTCACTTTCTTGGACATGTTACCTTGAGGGTACATTCTCACACTTTGTCACCATCATATATTTACCACTCTTTCTAGCACTCTTTAACCACCCCGTCCATGTAAAATACGGGGTAGCTATGAATCTCCTCCACAGCAATAAATCTCTTTTTGTTCATCTCATCATACTTTAACCTCTCAATGTTTTGCATAAAGCAGCCACCCTGTCTTCTATTCTCCTTCTCAGTTGAGGGTGCTCTTTAGGTTTGTGAGTTACAAGGCAACCTCACAAGTGCTGGTGCCATGACAAATCACTAATATACTCCATAAAGTGGTTGGTGTTAGGAAGGGTATCACACCATAGAACCCATACCAAAATTGAAACACAGGAGCAATGGTCTTCTGCACATTTGGATTGTGTCAAAACATCCAGTACATACCAACATGGAAAGCAGTTTTAAAAATGATGAAGTAAAAGATGATTCTTTAAGTAGTTATGATGTCTGAAAATGTTCCCCAAAATTTGATTTTTTTAATCCCAACTAAAAAATCCACATCAGTGTAATGTGAAATGTCTCGCTTTAAAACTAATTGAAATTGCTGTAGCTAATTCCTCATAGGGCATGATTTGGTCTTTATAAAATGTTATCCACTTGGTCAGTCTGTGTCTGCATAAAATTGTGTGTATGAGACAAGTGAACCATCTTGTAACCTGAAAGAATTTTATCATCATTTTTACATTTGTTTCTCCTTACGTGTGTTTCCCAAGTCAGTTTCAACACAGCATCTTCTTAATATCTTTAAAAAGGTCCCTGAATAATATCTTGAGAGTAGTTAAGGTGATAAGCTGGCAGAATCATTACTGATGAGGGCAATATGCTTAACGGCATTTTGTGCATCTTTATGTTCATCATCATTATCATTGTTTAACGTCCACTTTCCATGCTAGCATGGGTTGGACGATTTGACCGAGGACTGGTGAAACCAGATGGCTACACCAGGCTCCAATCTGATTTGGCAGAGTTTCTACAGCTGGATGCCATTCTTAATGCCAACCACTCAGAGAGTGTAGTGGGTGCTTTTACGTGTCACCCGCACGAAGGCCAGTCAGGCGGTACTGGCAACGGCCATGCTCAAAATGGTGCATTTTATGTGCCACCCGCACAAGAGCCAGTCCAGGGGCACTGGCAACGATCTCGCTCGAAAATCCCAATATCTTGAGAGTAGTTCTCACCACTTCTCTTCTCTTTTTCTGTCTTTTTGCCTTCGCCACCTTTACTTTGGCAACTATGCCTTTGCAACATTCACTTCAGTTCTATATATTTCTCTCATTTTTTTTTTATTGAAGGAATTTGAAAATTAAAACAGAAATATTTCCTGCTGGCACAGATATCAGATATCTACGTGAGGTATGTTTCTTTGCTTTATTTTCTATCGTTTGTACTTTCTAAATGTTGTTAAATGTTAGATAAGAACTGGATTGGATGAGAAACTAACTTGAAATAGAAACCAAACAATAGAAATGCAAATATTTATTTGTAACATTATTTATCATTATTATTGAGTGAGAGAGCAGCACATGCCATCAAATTGACGCTGGGGTACAAATATAGGAAGCCCAATGCCCTCATCATGACTATCCATCCTATAAGGGTACACTAGGCACAAGCATCACAACTATATGTACACAACATGGTGACCTCATCAAGATAAACAGTGCATGACCTTGTAGGTAGGGCTCAGTTAGAATTTTCTTCAGGTTGAGTAGCCCATCTTGTTCAAAAGGTCCCTGAATAACAGTTGTTTAAGGATGGCGAACAAAACACACATGTTTCTAGAGGTGATTTATTCAAACCCCAAAGAATTCCTCTCAACATATGCTGCTCCTCCACCACTCGCATTTGTGATCAGAGATGCACATATCAGTTACTAAGGGAAATGCTCAACTGGTTAAGGTCAAGCAACTGACAAGCAAGTCTAGCATTGAGCAGATTATTTACTGTTGCCCATCTTTTACACCAGGATAAAACATTAACATGATAACACTTCCAATAATTTAAGATCAAAACCACAAGAGCTACTGCCTGAGCATTTATTATTATTATTATTATTATTATTATTATTATTATTATTTTTATAATCATCATTATTATTATTATCATCGTCATCATCATTATTTTCTCTTCATCACAAGTTCTGTTGGAGCTCCTGGAGTCTTGAATGTGCAGCAGGCTTAATAGCTGCAGCCTACGGTACCATGCCATTTGTTCTTTTCAGTAATCTAATACTTTCCTGATTATTTTGGCCATGCCAAGGAGGCAAACCTTTTGTAACAGTTCTACTAGGCACTCTACTCCAATTTCCTTTATATTCCTCTTGGAGTATAAAGGACCCAAGGACCCAATTGGCACCATCTTCATTTTCCATAGCTGGGCTATTTTGTACTTAAGAGGGTTGTATCTATGACTATTTGTGGGTCTTTATTATTATCATTAAGGCAACAAGCTGGCAGAATCATTAGCACTCTGGAAAAAATGCTTAGTGACATTTTGTCCGTCTTTATGTTCTGAGTTCAAATTCCTCGAAGAGGTTAATAAAATAGGTTCCAGTTGAGCACTGGGATTGATATAATTGACTTACCTCCTCCCTGAAATTGCTGATCTTTTGCCAAGATCACAGCCCCCACCGCCACTACTACTACTACTACTACTACTACTACTACTACTACTGCTACTATTATTATTATTATTAAAAAAGCAATGAGCTGGAAGAGTCGTAAGCACACTGGTTGAAATGCTTAGTGGTATTTCGTCTGCCACTACATTCTGAGTTCAAATTCTGCTGAGGTTGACTTTACCTTTCATCCTTTCAGGGTCGATAAATTAAGTACCAGTGAAACACTGGGGTTGATGTAATTATCTTCCCCCCCCCCACCCCACAAATTTCAGGCCTTGTGCTTATAGTAGAAAGAATTATTATTATCATTAGTATTATTATTAATCGTTTTTATTATTATTAATTTATTTTATTTTATTTATCTTGAGTCCTAGCACTCATAAGGCCAGTTACCTAGTTTCCATTGCATATAAGTGACCAAGACCACAATATTTCCTTTGAACAGGACAGCAGTTCAAAGGTTCAAGGCCAGCAGTTCTGAGGACAAGTCAATGACATCAACCCTAGTAGTTGATGGGTATTTTATTCTATTGACCCTTCAAAATTTCAAACCTACCAAGTAATGCATGATAAATGGAAAACAATATGAATAAATAAGTATTGCATTTGACAGAGTAATCAGAATGTTAAAGGGTTAAAATCAAGATAAACTCTTACTTATAAAACCTACCATGCAATCATTAAAATGTCATGCAACAAACTTAATTCCAACATTAATCTTAGTCTTAGCATTTAATTCATGTTCTTGGGCCTCACAGAGGCAAAGACAGGAGACTGAGACCTTTGGAGATATGCTGTGATTGAGGTGACCCGGCAACTAAAGTGAGATTGCAGCCATGGCTGATGCCAGTGTTGCAATTCTGGCTCATTTAAGAGTACCCTTGATGCATCGGGCGATATGATATGCTTGAGAAGACTTGTTGTAGCTGTGGCCAGTGTCCCCTGACTGGCTCCTGTTCCAGTGGCATGTAAAATGCATCATCTGAACATGGTTGATGCCTGTGTTCTCTGACTGGCTCCTATACCAGTGGCATGTAAAAAGCACCATCTGAATGTGTGATCGAAGCCAGAACTGCCTCACTGGCTCCCATGCTGGTGACATATAAAAAGCACCCGCTACACTCTCGGAGTGGTTGGTGTTAAGAAGGGCATCCAGCTGTAGAAACATTGCCAGATCAGATTGGAGCCTGGTGCAGTCGCTAACTTTACAGATTTCTGTCAAACTGTCCTACCCATGCCAGCATGGAAAAAGGGATGTTAAACGATGATGACGACTTCCTCCTTTGTGTTTATATTATATTTGAATAACTTGTCTTTCTTCTCTTCCAGCTTGGTTATCCAGCTCTAGGTTTTTCTCCTATGAACTTCACACCAATATTATTACATGACCACAATGAGTTTCTTAATGAAAACATCTTCTTGAAAGGAATCGATATCTACTACAATTTGATTTCTAATCTTGCAAATGTTAAATAATTCTCCATTTATACATATAAAAGTTTGTTCTCCTGCATGATCTCAGCTGTAACGAAAAGATAATGTTTGGAAGAAAATGAAAAAGAAATAGAGGGAATCTGAAATAAGTGAATTACATATTTAATTATATGTACATGTTTTCATGCATACATATACAAGTACATTGTGTGTGTATGTGTGTGTGTGCATGTGTGTGTGTGTATATCTATCCACTCTACCAATGTACTCTTCCAATGTACTGAGTTCTATATTTCAGATAATGATTGCAGTAAAATATATTTTTATATACCTTACAACTCTTACATTTATATATATATATATATATATATATATATATATTGAAATTATAATAAGGGTGTTGAATGATTACAACACCAGTCTTTATAAAATTATTTTATAATTCCTCGCTGTCTATTTTCCTCGCTTACAACCTTGTGTAGTGGAGTAATAATCTAAGTGATTCATAGACCATTTGGGGTCCATTTCTAGCAGACTGGTGTTTTAATCATTCAACACTCTTATAATTTTAATATAAATTAACCATTATAATATTTTTAGTATGCTTGCCACTGATAAATCATTAAATAATGATTTTATCCTAATTATGTATGAAAATATATATATAAATATACATATATTTGTTTTCTATCAAATTATTATAAAAACGATTTTATATGAAACTGAGGAAGTATTCAATATTCTTTTGTAGAGTGCATATCATTTTTTAACAAGAATTGACAGTGACTTCAAAGTTTCAGCCTGCTAGGCCAAGCCATAACTTTGAAATCACCGTCAGTACTATTCTTGTTAAAGAATAATATATGTAACATTTTTCATCATGTGTAAGGTAAAGAAAGATCACATTTCCAAACCATGGTTTCATTCTGTCAATCTTTTAATCAACTGCACAACTCATCAGTGACTGAGAAGGACTGAAACGTTGTGAACTGTGATTGTTTCTGATTGAATGAAATATATATGGGGTCCACATATGTAATCCTTGTATATTTTACATATATGAGTAAACATATGCCAGACCTATACACAAATTTGTACTTAACGTTGTGTATATATAACACCCACTTCACATACTCACAGGCACTAATACACGCACACACACACACACACACATATGCATGCATGCTTGTATGTATGTGTAAATGTACATACTTTATTTCAATCTCTGTTGCAGATTATGATTTTTAAAAATTAAATTATATATTTTTATATATTCACCTTCTGAAATCTTGACAATTTGAAAATATCAGATATTTCGATGTAAATTTAAATCGGAGAGAAATTATTCATTAAAATTCTTTTTGTTTTCTCTTTCTTTACAAAAAAAAAAAAAAATTACCCTAATCATGATATATGTATTATGTATGAGATAATATATTCTCAGAATTACCGACTCCAAGTGCTGAATTATGGCCACTGTCAGTTTATAATATACACCAAAATATTTTGTTAACAGCGTGTCAACAATTCTTGGCAGAATTCTGCTTTATGCACAGCATATAACTCCTCATAGCTTTTTAATTTTTTGGTATTTTCAGAAAAGTTTTGCGGATTTGTATTCTACAAACAGGAATTCATACAATTATGCAAAAACCAAAATAAAAAATAATTTTGTTGTGTGATTTAAGGTCTATTTAGTTGTTATTTTTAGCACATCTCATGACAGTGAGCATTGCTGAACTTTTATTGGACAAACTAGGTGACAATGTATAGTTTTTTTATTCTTGTTTCTACTTCTAAGTGGTTGACTTTGTCTTGCCTTCTGATAGGCAAACAGAATAATTTGAAGCAAACAGAATAATGTACATTGCCAAGGGGATCAACTGGATGTCTATAATAAGGCTTGAACTTTTGACAGGGTGCTTCAGTTGTGCAGCAACTTCACTTATTTTACCAAAAGTCATATTTCACTTGCTGTTACTTTTAGTATATAACATTGCATTTTTCAACCTACTGCTAGATAAAGAGAAATACTTAATTTTATAACTATTTTCGAATAGTGGCTGTGTGGTAAGTAGCTTGTTTACGAACCGCATGGTTCCGGGTTCAGTCCCACTGTGTGGCACCTTGGGCAAGTGTCTTCTACTATAGCCTTGGGCCGATCAAAGCCTTGTGAGTGGATTTGGTAGATGGAAACTCAAAGAAGCCCATCGTATATATGTATATATATATATGTATATATATATATATATATATATATATATATATATATATATATGTGTGTGTGTGTGTGTGTGTCTGTGTTTGTCCCCCCAACATCGCTTGACAACCGATGCTGGTGCATTTACGCCCCCGTGACTTAGCGGTTCAGCAAAAGGAGGCCGATAGAATAAGTACTAGGCTTACAAAGAATAAGTCCTGGTGGCGATTAGCTTGACTAAAGGCGGTGCTCCAGCATGGCCACAGTCAAGTGACTGAAACAAGTAAAAGAGTAAAGAGTAAGTAATTAAAAAAAAAAACACTCTATTGTACTGTCATCACCATCGTCATAACTTAACATCCAATTTTCCTTGCTTGCATGGGTCAAATGGGATTTTTCTCAAGCTGGATGCCTTTCCTGTCACCAAGCCTCATCTGTTTCCTAGCAAGGTAATATTTCCCATGGCCAAACACGTTTTTCACAGAAGACTGGAAATGAACAATATCAGATGGTAATGCTCATTTACAACCATCAGATGATGTCTAGACATGGGTAAACACACACATACACATGCACATGTATATACATATATAGGCATAGACATGGCTGTGTGGTTAAGAAGTTTGCTTTCCAACCACATGGTTCCAGGTTCAGTTTCACTATGTGACATCTTGGACAAGTGCCTTCTACTCTAGCCCTGGTTTGGTAGATGAAAAATTGAAAGAAGTCCATTATATACATATACGTGTATATATCATCATTGTCGTTTAACGTCTGCTTTCCATGCTAGCATGGGTTGGACGATTTGACTGAGGACTGGTGGACCAGGAGGCGACACCAGGCTCCAATCTAATTTGGCAGAGTTTCTACAGCTGGATGCCCTTCCTAACGCCAACAACTCTGGATATATATATATATATATATATATATGTGTGTGTGTATTTGTGTCCCATTGTCTTGACATCATTTGATTGTTGTAAATGAATGCCCTTCATTTCTAATATTCTTCAAAAATACTTGTCTGCCTGGCCATGGGGAAATGTTACCTTGCTTGGACAGGTGAAGGTTAGCAACAAGACAGGTATCCAGCCATAGAAAATCTGGTTTAAAAAACTCTGTCTGACCCATTCAAGCATGTGAAAGTGGCTAATGGTCATGATGACCATGAATATGATCATGATACAGACACACATACAATGGATTTCTTTCACTTTTTGTTTACCAAATCCATTCACAAGCCTTTAGTCAGTCAAGGGTTACAGTAGAAGACTATTACTCAATTTGCCATGCTATGGGATTGAACCCAAGATCGTATGGTTGAGAAGTGAGCTTCTCAAGCATGCAACTATGCCAGCATCTATAGCCACACCTATATCTAGTGTGAAAAATTGAATCAATTCCATATGTTTGTGGGTGGTAGGGATGGGGGCAGAACCCCATAAAATGTATTTTTGTAATGTTACAATCACCATTGAGAAGTTGGATTGTGCTTCTCAATCCTGGAATGTGAGGCTGGTCGACATTCTTTAGTTATTGATTATGTCTGAATTTGAAGAGACATGAAGTGTAAACCGTATTCTTAATAGTTAATTGGCACAGTTTCATTGGTAAGTTTTGATGTTAGTCCAAGCTGCCTGGAAACATATCTGGCTGGTAATTATCAAGTGGTTCTGGACAACTGACCAACTTTTATTAACTTGCCATATGTATAGTAGAAGGAAAAAAGGTGTATAGATTTGTGTTCTCACTTTTGTTTAGCCCCAGGTCACTCCTGATTGAGTAAATTCATGATCAAAAGGCATTCCAGCCAAGACTTTTTGTATACCTAGTACTACATTTTACTTAATGCAGTAAATTATGATCTGTGAGAGATTTGGCTGCTATTTCCAGTAAGTCAAGTGACTATGTAGAGGTTCTCATTGGCTTACATATTTATGTGTTTATGTGTTGTTATGCTTGAACTTTTTTACTTGTCTATAATGTATGCTAAAAATTAGCATCATTAATGTAAGTGTAAAACAAAAATTGTTAGGTGATTTAACGAACTGGAAATTTATTGTATTTTTGCTTATTTTCTACCAATATATTTAGGGTTTGCTTTTGGTTTTGGTAAACGGATTCTAGTATTGCAAGTAACATACCAAATTTTTTTTTAAAATGTATCTTTTATAAGAAAATAATCTTTGATTGGGAAATTCTTAGCTGTTCTTTAGTTTAGCCATTATGAATAAGGCCATGCTGTATTGACATCGAGCTGTACAGGTTTTTTTTTTGGGGGGGGGGGGGGGGGGAGTCCATTAAAATTCCATTTACATTTCAAATACTTGAGAGGAATATAAATTGACTGACATTTTATTTTATGGATTCTGAAAGGATAAAAGTTGGTCTCAATGTGATTTGAACTCAGAATCACAGAGTCATAGATAAAACACTGCAGGCAGTGCTGGTGCCACAATAAAATATATGCAGTACAATACTCTGTTAAATGGTTAAAGGATGAGTAGAGATATTGTAAGGTTTAGAGGACTTCATAGTTTTGTGTGCTGGGGGAATGACAACCTCTCTCATGCTGAAGCCATCATAAAATGTATGCAATATACTTTGTAATGTGGTTGACAAATAAATGGGAGACATTTCAGGTGCAAGTGTGGCTGTGTGTTTAAGAAGTTTGCTCCCCAACTACATGGTCTTGGGTTCACTTCCACTGTGCGGTATCTTGGGTTGTGTCTTCTATTATAGCTTTGGGCTGACCAATGATTTGTGAGTGAATTCGGTAGACAACACTTATGAGTGAGCTACTCCTATAATATGAGGTGCGTTCAAAAAGTATACGTCTTTATTTTGACCTGCCAAAACTAATGCTGCGTGGGCAAAATCCTTTGGATGGGAGGTGACTCCACCCTTCCAGCGTATGTGTGAAGATGTTCACGCAAGCAGACCGCGTCAGTTCCTGGCTGTTACGCCGAGAGTACAGATGTGTTGTGCGCGCTTGTCCGATTTTCATTTTTATGCAAGATTACTAAATGCATCGAACAGAGACTGTAAACTCATGTTCCATCACCAGTGATGATGGTCTTCATGAAGTCTAGGTTGTGGTTTGCACAATCCAGGAAGTCCTGATCGATTTCCATGCGGGGTTGCTTCTGCTGCTCTGTCAGCACCTTGGGGACGAATTTTACCAACACACTCCGCAAGCACAAAACTTTCGTTAAAATGGAATGCACTGATTCTGTACTTATTTCCACTTCGTGAGCAATTTCTTGGATTGTTACTCGACAGTCTTCCTTGAATATTCGCCGAACCATCTCAATCGGTTCCTCAGTTCAGCTTGTGAATGACCTGCCTGAGCGTGCCGCGCTTTTCACTGAGGTGCGGCCATGTTTGAAGCGGTTCATCAATCACTCTTATATCTGATCTGAGTTTTGCCCATGGCATCATCCCCAGAGGTCCGCTGAATCGTCTGGATGGTCTGAGCCTGAGTATCATCAAGCTTTTGGCAAAACTTGATGCAATATCTCTGCTCGATCTGTTCGGTGAAAACGAAAATCCGAAGAACGCGCGCTACACGTCTTTACTCCAGGCGTAACAGCTAAGAACTAATGCGGTCTACCGTCGCAAAAAATTTCTCGCATGCGCAGGAAGGATGGCTTTATCCTCCATCCAAAGGATTTTGGCCATGCAGCATTAGTTTTGGCGGGAAAAAAATAAAGCTGGATACTTTTTGAATGCACCTTGTATGTATGTGTGTGTGTGTGTGTCTTTGTATTGTGTTTGTCCCCCATCACAGTTTGATAACTTTACTTACTTATCGCCCTTTCAAAGCCCAGCCAGGCTCATAGGCCCGGTTTCTATGGCGTATGTGTTCCCTCCCAGCTGGACGGGACGCCAGTCCATCGCAGCGTTACTCAAGAAATAGGAAGAAAGAGTGAGAGAAAGTTGGGGCGAAAGAGTACAACATTTTTCAACATTTTTCTTATTGAAACTATGAATAAGTCCAGAACTGAGATGGTTATGATGCTACCATTGCTATTATAAAAATCTTTCTGAAGCAAGCAATGAAGTCTACAGCAGGCTGCTTAGCAACAAGATGCACCAATCACAAGAAGATATCGATCGTTTTGTTCACGCTCTTCAAGCTTTATTTTGAGATTGCATTAAATGCTAACGAACAAGTGATATTTTTTAATTGCAGGGAGACATTCGTTTTGAGATTTCTCGAAAATTCTGTATACAACTAAGCTAAAACTCTTGACTCTGCAAAAATACCCGCTATTGAGTAGGAAATTCCGTCAGTCAACGTTATCTAACTTTCTCGGAAATTGGGAGCTGAAGGCGAACAGGCAGATGTTTATAAGATGTATGTAAAATATTTCATACAATCATGGATGACGACAGTACGAAATATGGCAAACGTAGTCAGAATTAGAAAAGTAGAGCAGCTAAAGAGGGAATGTGCTATTTAATTATGATATTTCATGTTATGAGTTCAAATGCCTCCGAAATCAACTTCACTTTAAACCTCTGGGATCAGTATAATAAGATATCAGTCAAATATTTGAGTTGATTTAATTGAATATACTCTCCTGCGTAATTTATATAGCCTTGTGTTAATTGTAAAAAAATCACGAAAATTTTGAACTTTAACTGAAATATTTGTTTACTTTACAAGTCAGAAACGTCAAGCTAAATATAATTTATTTAAACTGTTTATTGTTTTGATGTCATCTCATATTCGGAAACATAAGTATCTATAAGTGCTGTTGTACAGGATATGAGAGTACTCTGTAAAATATACTGAGGAGTTGTTGGTTTAAGGACTCTCAGATGTAGGTTTGGCCAAATATCAGAACATGGAAATACTTTTAAAAAAACTATAGATAAAGTATCCTCTTTATTCTGAGTGTGTGTGTGCATATATGCATACTAACATGCATTTGTGGATCTAATTCCATGCTGGACTATGTTTCTTTTCCTTTATATTATTTAGAATTCTTCCCCGAAAGAAGGCGCCGGTTTCTAATAAAGAAACTAAAGCTCTAGTGCAGGAATTTTGGTAGCAACAACGATAACTGAATGTTGAGCCATAGGAAAGTCTTTTATTGTTCCACTTACAGATTGCATTTATTAAATACTTGTTAGCCGATCTCTTTCTTCGATTGAAAATCTTAACCTCTTTACATTGTCACTGAGACTAATATAACCAAGTGCATCAATAATTGTTGGTATTAACGAGAATTTGAAACTTTTCAGGTGAAACTTGAAGAAATCAATGAGACCTCTACCAAACAGGAATGTATCTGTCTTCATGCCTTTCAGCCTTGTCCACCAAACAACCTCTTTCACTACAGCCATCAGGCAAAGGAAAACTGCTTTGCCTGCCCGACTGAAGGAGGGCGGCGGGGCGATCATCACTACAAGCTCGGCCGACAGACGGATCCGTCCAAAACGTGACAGCAGCTGTTCCACAAGTCAGCAATGCCCGCATACTGAACGAGGGCGCGCAGATCAGTTTCGTCACTCTGCGCGCACCTCGGACAAGCCCGTCTGACAGCACATTCGTGTCTGTAAAGCTTATCTCAAACCGGTAGCACCGCCAGGCCAATGACATCTGGAAATTATCCATGATAGTTCCCAACCGGAAACAAAACCTAGTGTATGTATGTATATTAGTTTAACGCTCGGTAAAAGGAGAAATTCGTTAAGGTTTCGAGCATAACTCTTCGTCGGAAAGAAAAAAGTCCAAAGAGAAAGAAGGAAAAATCGCCAACAATCCACGTGCGGTTACATTTCTGAAGTGACCGGAAGTGTATGTATGTATGTGTAAAAGATTAAAGATTAGTTGTCGATTCCTTTAAATATCTGGGCAGCATGGTTAACTCAAAATGAACTCTGGACACAGAAATTGTATCATGCGTTCAAAAAGCAGCAAAGTATTTTGGTTCTTCTGGGAATCGTGTGTAGTTACAGTATATTAAGGTCAGAGCAAAACTTTTGATTTGTTGTGCATTTGTACTATCCTTCCTTCTTAATTCAGCGGAAACATAAACTATATACAGGCACCACGTAAAATCCTTAGAATGCCTTCACCAAAAGTGTCTTGGCCAAATTCTGAGGATTAGCTGGAAATGGTTTACACCAGATACAGAGGTTTAAGAGAGCAGGAATCTCATCATTTATCACTCTGCTGGTTTCTGATCAGCTAAGGTGGACTGACCATTTATACAGATGGGGGATGAGCATATACCACAGCAGGGTTTTTTTTATGGCGAGCTATCTGTTGGGAAGCGAAAGCAGCGCAAACGAACAGTACAGTATAATGCTTTGTTAAAAACCAATCTCGGTGAGTTGAATATACCATACAAAGATGCTGAACCCAAAAGATCTGGTCTGGGATAAAATATTTTGAAGATAGGAAACAAATGGATGCAAAAATGAAAAGAGAACTACGGGAAAATAACACCTTGCAAAATACAGAAATATAGTCATTCCGTTGCTCGACGCGTTTCTAAGGCTAACTTAACTTCAACTCCCTGAACTCATCTTCATGCATTTGGCTCAAGTGACACAAAAATTATTCCAGCATACGCGCTAATGAGCCATATTTGTAATAAGACATGTAAGTAACGTGCTGGTCTAAAAATCAGACAAGACGTACAACACTGTGCCACTCGAGGCGAGACATATTTGCACTGTTCGTAATGCAAATTTCAAACAGATTTCGGGACCCAGAAGCCAAATACTTGCTCATGTACAGAAGAAGCACAGCTAACAGGAAGTGGTTAAGCTTTGAACAAGAGTACTCTACCTCTATGTATGTATGTATGTATGCATGTATGTGTGCATATGTATGCATGTATGTATGTATATATATATATGCATGTAAGCATGTATATATGTATGCATGTATGTATATATGCATTCGGGCGTGCATGCGCGGATGCATGTATGTAAGCGTGCATGTATGTATATATATATATATATATATATATATATATATATATATATATATATATATATATATATATATATATATATATATATATATATATGTATATATATATATATATATATATATATATATATATATATATATATATAAACTTATTTTATTCCACACGGGTAGAAATTTAGAAAAAATAGAAGTTGAAAGCTTTATATAAATAAAAAAAATATTTTAATTATTCTCAACACATTTTCAAATTCTATTTTTCGTATATACATATATATATATATATATATATATATATGCACGTATACATACATGCACACTTATATGCACGAATGCATACATATATATACATACATACTGCTTACATACACGCATACATATATAATTGTATGCATACACATACATACATACATATATACATATATATATATATGTGTACGCATGTATGTATGTATGAATGTACGTATGTATGTATGCATGTATGTAAGCACGTATATATGTATGCATGTATGTAAGCACGTATGTATGTATGTATTATGTATGTATGTATGTATGTATGTATGTATGTATATGCACGTATATGTGTAAGTATGTGTTTTTTTCATATGTGTTGATAGCCATCAACAAACGCTTTTGTTATAGATATAAGCGCGTAAACATAAATGATTGTCTTGCTATAATATGCCGTGTAAGTGCCGCAAGTAGATAACCACACCAGGGCACATCTATATTTATATGCATCAAAAGTATACTTATACATTAATAAACACTTGTAAACTAAAGTAGATGTTTGTCTGGGTTGATGTTAAAATTAGGCGCGTTTAAGGCGAAGAGCTGCCAGAATCGTTAACACGCCGGCAAAATCCGCAGTGGCTTTTCGTCCGTCTTTACGTTTTGAGTTCAAATTCCGCCGTGGTCGACTTTGCCTTCCATCCTTTCGGGGTCGATAAAATAAGTACAAGCTGAGCAATGGGGTCGATGTAATCGTTTTACCTCTGCCCCCGAAATTGCTGGTCTTGTGTCAAAATCTAAAAGCAATATCGTTAGCACGCCGGGCAAAATGCTTGGCGCTATTTCGTCCGTCTTTACGCTCTGAGTTCAAATTCCGCCCAGGTTGACTTTGCCGTTTATCCTTTCGGGGTCGATGAAATAATACCGGTTGCGCACTGGGATGGATGTAATCGGCATACCCTTCCCTTTCAAAACTGGTGGATCTGTGCCAAAATTTGAAACCATAGTGAGGCGCACGAGGAAGGTGAGCTGACAGAATCGTTAGCACAGGGGTTTTCAAACTTTTTGACTTGCGGACCCCTTTATATTTCAGGCTTTACCTTAGGGACCCCCTTATAAACGCTTATGAAATTTATACATAAATATTTGCTTAAAATAACATACATTTTTACATTTATTTATTTAACAGTATTTAACAAATAGGTTTATTGTCAATTAAAAGATTTCGATTAAAAAAACATATATAAAATCAAATTGCCCATAAAAAGTATTTGCTGTCTTGTCCTTGCGGACCCACTGTGGTCCGCGGACCACAGTTTGAAAACCCCTGCGTTAGCACGCCGGACAGAATGCTTAGCGGCATTTCGCTTTGTGTTCAAATTTAGCCGAGGTCGATTTTGCCTTTCATTCTTTTGGGATCGATGAAGTAAGTACCACTTGAGCACTGGAGTCGGTATGATCGACAAACCGCTTCACCAAAAAAGAAATTGCGGGCCTTGTACCAAGATTTGAAACCATTATAAGACGAGTTGATCAAATCGTTAAGTACGTCGGACAAAAGTTTCAACAGCATTTCTTCCAGGTCTTTACGTTCTGAATTCAAATTCCGCTGAAGTCCGCTTTGCTTTTCATCCTTTCGCAATCGATAAACGTCGATGTAATCGACTTCCCCTTTCTCTTAAAATTGTTAGTTTTGTTCCATAATTAACAAAGAGTTGTTAGACACACGAAGCGGGGTGAGCTGGCTGAATCATTAACAAAAATATCTTACATTTATCCCAGCTCCTTACGTTGTGAGTTCAATATTTGCTGAGGTCAACTTTGCCTTTCATCCATTAAACAGAATACCAAACAATATAGGGATCTATATGGCATCGACTTAAACCCATTCCATCAAAATCGTTTCTGTGTGAATCAGAAATAGTTATGGCCGATGGATTGTGATTTGTAATCAAACAAAAACCGATACGAACTTATTTTTTTATAACTATTCACCGACTATTAATTCTTTCATATTGTAACCAAATTTAAAAGTAGTGGCCTGGACAGATTTTCTTTTTAATATATCATTTTAGCAAGTATTGTTTCAACAATACATACACCGAAAGAGAGAGAGAGAGATTAGCAATTTTTTATGAGGTCCATTATAAGAGGTATAAAATTTATTTTTCCGTGTTGAGAACACACACTGTTCAACTGTGCTTGGTTTTCAAAAACTCCTCCATAGATCTTTGTTATATTTTCAGATAACTTTGACCTTTGTATCCACTTTTCAAAAATAACCCCATTCAATAAACAGGTAGACAGACAAACCGATAGATAAGCAGACAGACAGACAAGCAGCCAGGCAAATAGATAGATAAATAGATAGATAGATAGATAGATAGATAGATAGATAGATAGATAGACAGACATACAGCTATATATATATATATATATATATATATATATATATATATATATATATATATATATATATAGATAGATAGATAGATAGATAGATAGATAGATAGATAGATAGATAGACAGACAGATAGATAGATAGATAGATAGATAGATAGATAGATAGATAGATAGATAGATAGATAGATAGATAGATTGGTTGACTGATTTAGTTTACAGTCGCACGACGTTATAGGAATTGCAATCAAATCTCCCTCATGTCACACTTTACCGTCTTAGAAAAATGAATCAGATTATTTACTTTCTCATTTACAAGACACTTTGATGTTTATCGACGGAACCAGTGACAGCTCCAGCGTTTTCCACGGTCCAGGGAAAGTTTTTGTATAAACAGTGCTCCAAAGTGTTATGTAATAAATCAAATTCAATGTCACTTTTTAATGTAATTTCAAAGATACAACAAAGATGAGACATGAAAAATAACAGCTCCATAAAATGCATGCTGGTAATTCTCCTGTACCGGTATTTTACCGAAAAACAAAGAATGTTGTCTTTAAAATTCAAGCATTCAGTTGTTGTCCATTTATGACAAGTGTATCTAACTTTCGCAGTCCACCATGAAATTTCACAGATAAACCGTAATTATATCTGTAGCGTATAACCAATCGGAGCTCCTAAATAAGATCACGTGAGACAGCCTTTTTCTCAACCCCGTTGAACCTACTGTTCATTATAAAAACTCACCTTCTCGTCTCGATGTCTTTGGTTCCAGACCTCTTAAGGTCTAGCCACTGACCACACAAGACAGCCAGTTCCAGCGACAACACCAGACGACAACACCCGTCCAACAGCAAAACGCCCAGGTTTCAACACAGCACTGTTCGTGAATTATTTCACCATGGTTTAACAGCAAAGATACAACCTGCGAGCCAGACGACAACACCCGTCCAGCAGCATTACGGTAATCTCTTCGTCGCTACCATCTTCTTAACGGCGTCAACAACATCTCTACGTACACAGCTCAACCAGCAACACTTCTAACATAACACTGTTTGTGAATTACTTCACCACAGTTAACAGCGAATATACAACCTGCGAGAACTCCTGTACAAGTGACCCAGGCACAACTTCGTACGGCATGTACCGCAACCGGCTCTGCATCATCGCGGCCTGTCTATTGTTCTGTATACATGACGTACACACAGACACACAAGTTAACATATCAATAAAACTTTTCTCTCAAACATTCTATTCGGTTGCGTCACACTCTCTCTCTCTCTCTCTCTCTCTCTCTCTCTCTCTCTCTTTCCAACTGGCACATTATATGTATTATTCCAGCCTTCTGAAGAGAGTCGTTATTAGATGGTTTCACCACTTGAGATCACGAACATCTAAAAATGGTGACCCGACGTAGAACACGCACCCCGACATCCATTTAAATATATAAAGCTTGAAAAACCTGGTTTCACACCTCGTACTGCTCGCAGGCAACGTTACAGCAGTTTGAAGCCATTTTAACAGTTCAAAGGTGGCAAAAACTTAAGTATCTTCATTAGTGAATTCAAAGTATGTATCTTCCGCTCGATGAGACGTTTTGCTCTATAGTGCTCTATAGTACTCTGCCTTCAGGTCCCCCAGCTTTAACTTTTCTATTTCTGTTCTGAATTCAGACCAAAAATAACTCTTCGTTGAACGAATTCATCTCAATTTCAACCAGTATAGTTTTCGTGGTGTTGGGGACTACCTAACACAGCTTCTGCACCACTATGATGATATTATAACGATATTGGTTCATAAGGACTGAGTGTGAATGTATATACGACTTGAGATGAAAATGAACTGGTAAGCGATGATTTATTCTCCGTTATGAAATACAATGGTTGCCATACATGAAATAAATAACGTAACAGGTTACTACAAAGATGTGTGAGAGACTTCGAGGTTAGGCTGGACAGTTGATCTTGTAGACAAAGTTGACGTATTGTTGGTGGTGGTGTGTAGAGGCAGCCGTTTGTCTGTTGGTCGTGTGGAGTTCATACAGCAACGATATAGGAAGACGTCTGGTGGAGATGAAAGCGGAGACTGGCTGGTGTGAGATATGTAAGAACGACCGTGCGAACTCAAAAAGGAGAAATGGTGACGAATGGAAAAAACAGAGGACTCCTTTTATTTAAACGTGTCACACGGTCGAACACAAAATAATATATCAAAGATGATGTACATAATGTTATGCTACGATAACATAGATGACCAGTAATGAAAGACCACAACCGTATAAGATGAATAACAGAGATATTTATTATGGCGTTAAAGATGTATGTGTATGTGAGAGTGTGAATGCGACATATAAGAACATAATCAAAGACAGGCCGTCGTACAAAGAAAAGTATGTATGTGAGTGATACATGTATGTGTATGTGAAATATTACAGCAGAGAAAGAGTCAGTGACACGTGAGAGTTTTTATACCAGTTCTTAAGTACACATTAGTATGAGTCTGTATATGAAAGAAGTTGAGGCTGTGAGTGTGGCAGAGCTTATATCACTAGTTGTGTTTTGGCTTCGATGCCAGGGCAGATTCTTCGTTATACAGATGTTCGTCGCTGGCTGAAATTCTTGTCTGTTTATTTATCGTGGTGAAGCTGAATCACCTAACAGAATCGAAGAGAGAGATGTGCCGCGGTGGTTTAGCTTGGTGTACATAGAAAGTCGTGTAGACGCTGGTGGAGATTGATGCTGGTTAGTAGTAATCGTAGAATCGTGTTGCTCATGACGATGATGCTGGTTAGTAGTCGTAGACTCGTGTTGCTGATGTGGCGACGGCGTTAGTGGTCATCGTTGGACGAAGCTGTTGATGTGTCGCTGGCTGCCGCTGCTGCTGCTGTCGTGTGGTACACGGAACAGATCTCAAAGAGAAACTGAACCGAGACGAATTTGCTGGGTATGATCTAGTCTATTTAAAGCGAATTATCGGCTCCCAAAGGCTTCAGAAAAACACTCTATCACGTGACCTTATTAGGGGCCGTGATTGGTCAGTTTGCATTCTGGCGGGAAAGGTTCGAAGAATTTGCCGTTTCAAATAATAATCAGTCACGTGATGACAAGGTTGATGTTTTCCGCTACGCCCGCGCTTGTTTATATTTAAATGAGAAGAATGGCGATAGCAGTTTTGTATCTAATGGCGATAGGTAGTTTCACTACAGATACATCTTTGTCAGAGACGAGTTGCGCGTGGTCAGTGGCGTGTGCCAAAGACGTAGAACAGTCGAGAACTGCATTTCTTATAGAGAATGGTGGGTTCCCAGGAGAGATGAACGTTTTTCAGCCAAGGGAACACGTGATCCATTTTAGCGCATTGACCGTGTAATTTGGCGCAATTGTTTAGGGGACAATTTGCGCCTAAAAACTAACCAGTCAGAACAATGGTTACAATCTGGTCTTTATATCTAAGTGTTCTCTGCTACGTCCAAACAACAACTATAAATCAAAGGGAGATAGATTAATTTGCTTTCTTTTATTTTGTCAACATAAATATCATTTCTATATTTAAGAGATGAGGAATTATATACATTATTTACATTTGATGGATATTTGTTCTTATCTTGTTTGTTGTTAACACAACGTTTCGGCTGATGTACTTTCCAGCCTTCATCAGGTGTCCTGGGGAAATTTCGAACCTACGGTATTTTTCCGATGTTATTATTATTGTTGTTATTATTATTCAGTTCACTGCTTAAGATGGAATCGAACTTGGAATCTTGGGGTTAGTAGCCCGCTCTCTTAGTCACTAAGCCATATGCCTCTGTCTATTATTTTAACTTCATCCCACAGGGGAGGTGGTTTCCGTTTTTCCATACATGATCAGCTATACCCGATTTATCAATATCTCCTCGTGTCACAGCTTTGCAATGTTCCTCTACCATCCATACTGTGTAAAGAGAGGGATTGCTCAGTGTGTAAAACATCGAGCAAAGTATATAAGTAGCGATCCTGATACACACCACGAAGAAATGATCAAGCTAAGTAACAATCTATTAAGCAACAACTACCCCAAAAACATACTATCCACTCCAATTATGAAGAGAAGAGAGGATGAAATCCATAAACTAACTATAGACTGTCTACCTTATGTGAAAGGCCTCTCCGAAAAGATACAAAAGATATGTGGCCCATTTAACATCAGGACAGTATTCAAGAGTAATACAACACTTTGCAAATATCACTTTCGAATAAAACCATCAATAGAAGAGAATATGACCAAAGACTGCATGTATTCTATTCCATGCAGTTGTGGTAGGTTATATAACGGCAAAACATGTCGCCCCCTCAAAATAAGGGTAGAAGAACATCGCAAAGCTGCGACACGAGGAGATATTGATAAATCGGGTATAGCTGATCATATATGGAAAAACGGAGACCACCTCCCCTGTGGGATGAAGTTAAAATAATAGACAGAGAACACCACTGGAAAATACAAAAACTAAAAGAAGCAGCACATATGCTAGGACATAATAACCTCCTAAGCAGACAGAGTGCAGATATGAACAGCATATGGGAACCAGTATTTAGGAAGGATAGGAAAGTATTAGATTTATAAGCCCTAAAATTCACTCCATTAATTGCCCACGGGCATATGACGTAGTGAATTCCGAGTTCGATTCCATCAAAGCATCCTCGCGACATTACTATGACTGACTGTAGCTGAAACATGAATAAAAATAACAACAATAATAACATCGGAAAAATACTGTAGGTTCGAGATTTCCCCAGGACACCTGATGAAGGCTGGACAGTACATCAGCCGATGATTCTAAGCTCCAGAAAATAATTAAGGAAGTTATTAAGTATTTAATAGACCAGAACTCCAATTTCAACTCTGTGCTGTGATTCGATGGGCGAAAAAGAATATATTGCTAAACGAGAAAAAATTTGGACGCATTGACTTTGCAAAAGTGAATTTACTTAAATCAGATTTAGATATAATTGTTGATAACAACCTTGGGCCGAGTGCACATAACAAGTCATTATATATTCGTGAATCCTTAGAATTTTCCAATCAAGAAATTCTGTCACTATTATCATTCTTTTCTCTACATTTGCTAGGTCCCACCTTGAATACTGCTGCTCGTTGTGGTTTTCCAGTGCAAAGCAAAATATGAGAGTTGAAACATTCCGAGGTTGTTCATAAAATAAATTAATTAGATAAATAAATATGGCATGAAAAGTCTTGGATATTTGGATCCCCTCAAAAAGCTGAAACCCTATTCTCTGTCAATACCGTCTTGAGCGTTACATTTTTTGTCCAATGTGGAAAATATTCCATCAACAATGTCCAAACGCTGCCGATATCAAGTTGGTAGACCAAAACATGACTTAAAAGACTTCTCCAAGTGGTGAAGCGGGATATGGTGTATGCCAATACGACGGAAGCCTAAATTTTATACACGCCTATGTATGTATGTATGTATGTATGCATGCATGCATGCATGTGTGTGTATGTATATGTGTGTGATGAACGTATGTATGTATATGTGTGTATATGTCTGAGTATGCATACGCAGAACGCGAAAGCACACACCCACCACTCAATCTTGAGTTTTTTTTCAAATTAGAAGGATTAAGAGTGAATGCATTTAATAAATGAGAAGTTACCTCCGGTCGAAATTCAAGCTACACCCATATATATATATATATATATATATATGTATGTTTGTGTATTTGTGTGTGTGTGTGTGTGTGTGTGTGTGTGTGTGTGTGTACGTGTGTGTGCGCGCGCGCGCAACTAGTAAAACAAACAGGATAAATATAATTCAACACATGACGTATGTACGTATATATGAGTGTGTGTGTGTACGCGTGTGTGTGTATGTGTGTACCATACATACACACATATATTGCTACACAAACAAGCATATATACGCATACACATGCACAAAGAAACCCAGACATGCGCACACCCATGCATACACTTTCATGTATGTATGTCATTGTTCAGTTTTATTTCAAGATTTCTTGCCAATAGTGGAAGTGCCGGTTTCTAACCTAGATCCAAGGCTCCTTCACTGGAACTTCAAAAACATGTGTAGATTTGTATGTTTTGTTTTATGTATGTATTCTCATGCATATAGTTGCATGTCTAGACATGCACATATATACTTAATTTCTAAACTTCTGGAAAGTTTTACAGATTTTTGCAATTCCAGTGATGGATTGGATCTGTAGTCTTTGAATCAGCTTTCTCCTTTCTGGTTTTGAGAAGCCTAATTTCTCAGATTGGTACTTAGGCTGTATGTTACATATCCCAGGGCTCCAATAATTACAGGTATAAACCTGAACTTGTAATCTGAGTAGAGTAACTGTATATTTCTCAATAGTTCAGCGTAGGTATTTTCTTTATTGCTGTGAACATCCACTGGGCAGCTGGCATGCATGCATGTATATATGTATGTGTGTGTGTGTGTATGTATGCACGTATATATGTACGTACGTGTGTGTGTGTGTGTGTGTGTGTGTGTGTGTGTGTGTGTGTTATTATTTAGTTTAATTCCAAGATTTCTTGTCAATAGTGAAAGTGTCGGTTTTTAACCCAGATCCAAGGCTCCCTCATTGGAATTTAAACAACATCAACAGGATATTTTTGTATGTAATTATATGTGCAAATTTGTATGTTTTGTTTTATGTATGTATTCTCATACTTATACTTGCATATGTATGTATGTATGTATGTATGTATGTATGTCACTTCACTTTTAGTGCTATTGGTAACATAAAATAACTCAGAACAACCTGTTGCATGGTCGGGCCGTCGGCAACTAAATCGGCAACCCTACCAAGCCTGCTTGGTAAGTGGGGTGGTTTCATTGGATACTCTGCAGGACGAAAAATAAAAGCTGTGAAAGGACGGATAAATTCAGTAGAGGTCAACGGAAAACTAAAAGTTTGGAGTTAGTGACCAATAGTCTTTGTTTAGATATCTCTGTTGGAGAAGGAAAACTCTGATGTAAATTCTGACACTACGTTTGCCTCCGATTATGTAAACAAGTCCTTCTTTATGAGCAACTGCATACATTGTTTAGAGAGTGAGACTGACCCTGTTTAAGCCCTTTCCTTACTTTAGAGAGTTTCATGTACAAGCATCTCTGTTATGTGTTACAAACTATAGGGATTCGAACCTCAACCACAAGATATTCAGTTAGGGATCACGAGCAAGCTACCACAGCTTCACGTGATTGATCTATAATTCGACCCATCAGACGAAGCCGTGGTGTGATATGGCCCCTCGGATGATCTAAAATTCTCCCCCTTTTCACCCTATAAAAATCGTTTGGCGCCTCACTCAGCCAGACGGCTTCAGGCATTCGCAGAGACCACCTCGGGCACTCACAGATGGCCGACCGTTAAGACCAGACCACCTCGGGCACTCGACAGACCACCCGAGTAAGAAACGACTTTAGACTCCCATACGATGTACCATAGGTAGCCTTCTACAGACACGGTGCGGTCCTCTCCTCCCAGTCGGCGGTTATATTAACAGCATCTTTCTTTTGTAAATAGCTAACACAGAAAATCATGTCCAGCAATAAATATACTAAAAGTTAAAAATTCTTAAATTTGCTTCATTTAATAAACATACGGTCGGTTAGACCACAAGACAACGGTCTTCAACGATACAACACACGTCCAACAAGCAACTACCACAACAATGGTGGACATGCAATCTTACGACATTACTATGACTGGCCGTAGCAAAAACATGAATAAATGAGAAGGTATGTATCAGCGTGGGTGTAAATTTTCTGAATACCTGGTGCAAGAGGTGCCTATCGTAACCACATCTGTGCCGCTCATATTTAAGGGAAGAATCAAGTGATGGGATTGCGCGAAATCGAATTGCAGCCATCTTGTGTGTGTAATTGGTACTCCGTCGGTTACGACGTCGAGGGTTCCAGTTGATCCGACCAACGGAACAGCCTGCTCGTGAAATTAACGTACAAGTGGCTGAGCACTCCACAAACACGTGTACCCTTAAAGCAGTTCTCAGGAAGATTTACTGCACCCTACACACACACACACACACACACACAAATGCGCGCGCTCACACACTCACATGTGCATGCTTTGTTTATTTTGTGGTAGGGAAACAAAAAGTGTATTGCGTGTGATACATGTTTGTTATATGCCAGGTAAACAGTAATACAGTATTACGTACTTAAATTTCGTACAAGCTTCCTTGCTGTCGTCTGTCTTCGTCGGAGAACCGAAAGGGATTGATAATGACTGGGCGCTTTCAGATTGCTACGTTCGTTTTATGACGTCAATTCCTATTCGTCATGCGTCAGGGAGTTCTGTCTTAATGTTCGCGAATTTTAAGCGTGGACATATATCAACCTGTCAAAATTTGCTCAGTTATTTAATTTAGGATTGGAGAGGATTGGCTGACCTTTTTACGCGTATTTGTACGGCAGTGGTCGCTATACTTTGATTCATTTCTAAACATTGGTGCTTTGTCCAGTATTTTTTAAATATAAATATATATATATAATCTTGTGTCTACCAGAAAACCACAGAAGGCTATTTTAGTAATGAAAGTAAAAATTTACCCCGTTATTTTCAAAGTAAGGCTGCGAATAAAATTTAATATGAGAAAATTAGTAAAAACAAAGCATTCAGGAAGTAATATATAACCAGCTTTGAAAATAGAAATGAAAAAAAGAAAAAGCGTGGAGTTGAAATTTTACGACTTGGGTTTAAGATAACAAACCGACTAATTTAACCTTACAGCAGATTCTAGGAAAGACTCTTACTGTTTATATGAAATTGAATATTGGAAGAAGCTGGACGAATGAATACAATACCAGGCAAGCAAATGAGTGATCCTATTTTATAAACTGTCTAAGGCGGCGAGGTGGCAGAATCGTTAGCACGCTGGGCGAAATGCTTAACGGTATTTCGTCTGCCGTTACGTTCTGAGTTCAAATTCCGCCGAGGTCGACTTTGCCTTTCATCCTTTCGGGGTCGATAAATTAAGTACCAATTACGCACTGGGGTTGATGTAATCGACTTAATCCCTTTGTCTTTCCTTGTTTGTCCCCTCTATGTTTAGCCCCTTGTGGGCAATAAAGAAATAAGAATCGTTACCGCGCAGGGCAAAATGCTTAGCAATATTTCGTCTGTCTTTTTGCTCTGAGTTCAAATTCTGCCGAGGTCGACTTTGCCTTTCATCCTTTCGGGGTCGATAGGAAAAGTAGCAGTTGAGCACTGGGTCGATGTAACCGACTTATCCACGAAACTTCTGGCCTTGTGCCAACATTTGGAATCAATATTTTATAAACCGCCTTCGACACTCCTCCCATGACCAAGGCTTTTAAATCTATTATGACCCAGTACACTTAGCTGAAAGAGGGAGTCAATATTCTAGGCAATCGCTGTAATGTAGAATACATAGCAGTGCTACCTTCAACTCGGGTGATTCTGAAGAAGGCGGGTTTTCACTCGCCCTCAGATCAAAGTTTCTGACACATCTCGATTAAGTTTGTTGTTCAGTCAAAATCTAATTATAGGTTTTAAGCAACAATCTATTCTACGCTAACATTCGCTACATACAAACAACCATCAATAAAGGCAGGACCGTTTTAAGGCATAGGTACACTGGGCAGTGGCCCGGGAGCCTCAAAGGTCTTGGGACCCATCTAACCTATGTATGTTGTGGTTTACTGTTAATAAGTAAACACTATCGGACACAGTGCGTTGATTTGCCCGGAGGCCTATAATACAGCTACGACGGCCCTGAGTAAAGGGATGTTCTCCGCGAAAACAATATTGAACATTTAAGAAGTGGAACCGAAGTTACAGGTAGCATGATGACATAATGAAAATACTCTATGCTATTCTAATTTGAATCGTGTTCAAACAGAAATGTTGAATTGTCATCTGAAAAAATTCCATCGCCATCACACTCAGTTCAGTTTGTTTCTACCCTTCTGATCAAACCAGTGAAAAAAGAAATTTCGTCAAAGATAGTAGTTTGTTAGCTTCAAAATATAAATCAATAAATTTCAACTAAAATAGTAAAGTCTTATTTCATTAGATAATGCGACTGTCTTCCAACAGGGAGGCTCTTTAATTTGAATAAAATACACTGAATATCTTCACAAACAGATATCCCCATGCATAGATACATATAAGCATAATGTAATTGAATACAGAGGGAACTGTGCGAGAATCACCGATTTTGCACAAATAAATTCGATCGCATATATCAAGTATTCTTTTCCATGTTTGTAATTCTGAACGTAAACGTGGATAAACACAAGTATGCAAATAGTATGCAAATGTGCGCACAAAATTCCTACACATCTGGTCATTTGTGAATAAATGTGCATATAGAAATCATATACATTTGTTCAATAAACATATATTTAACCTTACTATGAAAATATAAACCGGACAAACTCAGGAGTTTCAATCAGCTAAGAGTAATGATAGTCCGACTAGCTTCGTATTTGTTAAAACTTATCAGGAATCACTTACTTTACCTCTCAAATGTCAAAACTTAAAGATATAAATATATTCTCACGTAAAAAGCAAACTGTTAGTGGTGTAAAAAGAAAAACATAATGATACAAGGTTAACATTCAGGATGTAATGACAAATGTATCAACACATCACGATAATGAAATAAAGCAACGTTGAAAAGATGAAAATCCTTTAAAAAGTCAGTATTATCATGTAAAGAAACAGAAACAGTAGGATTGAACTAAGCATAGACTTACAAATACGTGGCAGAGAGTTCTATAAATGTGACAAGCCAGGCCATTTTACAAAATGTATTGCAAATTTTAAGCGGCTGTTCCACCAAAAGGGAATCATAATGAAACAAACAACGTAATAATCTTTAAAAATGGATATATTGCTCGAGGGCGTATTAGATATTGGTTCGACTTTATGATACGCTCAATGTTAATTAGAAGTAGCGAACAACTGCTAATGGTAGGCTTTGGCGCATCGTACGATATGTTGCTACTGCTTGTTGCTGAGTAGTTTCTAGAAGTGGCTATACTAATATAGGATATAGACGAAACACTGAAGGTCTTATAGGAAAGTGGGTTATACATCATTAGATGTATACCTGACTTTCCTATATAAAATTAAGAGAATAACGGAACGCTGAACTCCAGACTATCAACTTAAACAACATTTATTCAGGTGGTAAATATATACATCTTTAGCTCTTGTTTGTTGTTACAGCTTCTGTGTGTATGAGCATTGTTGTTGGGACGTTGGTATGTAGATGTAAGCGAGCTGTCGAGCGTAAGTTCGTATAGATGGAGAGAGACAGCTAAACACGTCCATGCTCAATCGCTGGCCAGCAAGAAAGAGACAGAATGAAGCGGGAAAGCTTGCTTGTTGAATTCCACGCATGCGTGAAACTACGCATGCGCACGGCGTTACTACAGGGCTCCCTTGCCAGTGCGGAAACGCACGATAATATGAAATCTGTTGGAACGCCTGAGGCAGGATGGCCACCGAAACCACCCACAAGATGTAGCACAAACACACACAAAGAAAAATGAAAGAAATGAATGTGCACTCGTGAGAACATGCATGCAATGTACAAATGAAAGAAAGTGTGTGAGTGCACAAGTGTGTGTGAGAAAAAAAACACAGAACATATTAAAAGTGTCTGTAGAGAAAAATCCAGTTCGTATAGAGTTCCACAAGGAGATAGAATGTCCATACGCAGGAAGTTGTGGTCCATGAGCAGAGCTGTAGTTGAGCGTCGTAATGCTAGCTGTGACCGGTTACCTGGTACGGAATATTCTATAAAAGTTACACAAGGAAATTTGGTCTGTTGATCGTGAGTGGAAACATCCACTCTAACAGAGTCGATAAAACCGAGTGTGTTGATATTGGTGTGTCCCTGGTGGTGGGGTTGTTGGCGCACGACATTGTGGTAGACAGTACATTGATGGTGAAGACGTCGGCGCAGGAACTGTAATATAGCTGTGTTCTGTATGTGTGGTGGTATTGATGTCCTGTTGAAACTTGGCGACGTCGGGGGAATGCTTGTAGTTGGTAGTAGTAATTGTCGTCGTCGCGGTGGTAATCTTGGTTGAACGAAGCTGGTGGCGAAAAGGCTGTTCGGTGATGGTGTTTGAAGAGGTGCGCTTTTACAGACGGTCGACAGACAAATCTCTGTACGACCATTAGCGAAAACCTCAAAGAAAATTTTCTTAACCCAAGATGAAAGAACGACCGTGCGAACTCAAAAAGGAGAAATGGTGACGAATGGAAAAACAGAGGACTCCTTTTATTTAAACGTGTCACACGGTCGAACACAAAATAATATATCAAAGATGATATACAAATAATTATGTTATACTACGATAACATGAATAGCCAGTAATGAGACGATAGAAAAAACAACCGTATGAAATGAATAACAAGAGATATTTAGTGTGGCATAAAAGATGTATGTGTACGTGAGAGTGTGAATGCGACATATAAGAACATAATAAAAGACAGGCCGTCTATATGTATGTGAGATATTACAGCAGATAGAAAGTCAGTACACGTGAGAGTTTTATACCAAGTTCTTGAGTACACAATAGTATGAGTCTGTATGTGAAAGAAGTGAGGCGTATGTTTGGCAGAGCTTATCACTAGTTGTGTTGACTATGGTTGGAGATGTTGGTGGTCATCGTTGCTTGGTAGTTCAGTCTCCATGGCCGCATTTGTTCTTTAGTCGGGTTCACCAGTTATAGGTTGGTAGTCCAGAATCCATGCTGCGTTTTTCTTCGTCGGAGTCACCACTTT
This sequence comes from Octopus bimaculoides, assembly GCF_046866305.1. Taxonomy (NCBI): domain Eukaryota; kingdom Metazoa; phylum Mollusca; class Cephalopoda; order Octopoda; family Octopodidae; genus Octopus; species Octopus bimaculoides. The sequence goes on from NC_142928.1 coordinate 22,599,242, forward strand.
ATAAGAAAGTGGGTTATATGAACTTTTCAAGTTGGCTGCGTGTTTGAATCACGTCGGGGGTCACCACTTTATAGGAAAGTTGGTTATACATCATTAGATGTATACCTGACTTTCCTATATAATATTAGAATATAACGGAACGCTGAACTCCAGACTATCAACTTAAACAACATTTATTCAGGTGGTAAATATATACATCTTTAGCTCTTGTTTGTTGTTACAGCTTCTGTGTGTACGAGCATTGTTGTTGGGACGTTGGTATGTAGATGTAAGCGAGCTGTCGAGCGTAAGTTCGTATAGATGGAGAGAGACAGCTAAACACGTCCATGCTCAATCGCTGGCCAGCAAGAAAGAGACAGAATGAAGCGGGAAATCTTGCTTGTTGAATTCCACGCATGCCTGAGACTACGCATGCGCACGGCGTTACTACAGTCTTTCCAGGTCATACAAACACACCCGTACGAAAAATAACTATCAATGTTACTTACAGGAACGTGACTATTTCTGCCTGCTTTATAATGATTGACACATTCCAGAAACCAGTGAGTGGAGGTGAATATTTCGTAATTTTGCGTTATTTCACATGTTTAAAGAACTTACAACACAAACAACATCAAGTCTACAAATGTACCTGAAAAAAAAAGTCTTCATGCTTCTCTAGATTGTCAATATGAGGATATAAGCATAAGGATAAAGATGGGTGCACTGTGTAATGATTTAGAATTCATTATTGTCGAGCGGTTCTCTCTAAGGTGCAAGCATGCCTGAGTAGCTGAGAAGCTCGTTTTGCAAACATGTAGTCTTGGGCTCAGTATCACAGAGCAACTTCATGAAGACCACCATCTTTGGTGATGAGACATTGGTTTATGGTCTCTGTACAATGCGTTAGGGCATCTTGCGTGAAAACGAAAATCCGACGTGCGCGTTACACGTCTGTACTCTAGGCGTAACAGCCAGGAACTGATGTGGCTTACTGACGCGAAAATCTTTACGCATGTGCAGGAAGAGTAACGTCACCTCCCATCCAAAGGATTTTGCTCAAGTGGCATTACTTTTGGCGGGACAAAATAACTACTATAACCTTGGATCGACCAATGCTTTGTGAGTGAATTTAGTAGACGGAAACTGCGTAGCAGTCCGTCTAATGTGTATGTGTATGTTGCGCGCACGCGTGTGTGTGGTGCGTTCCAAAGGTATCCGCTTTTATTTCGTCCCGCCAAAACTAATGCTGCACGGGCAAAATTCTTTGGATGGGAGGTGACGCTACCCTTCCTGCACATGCGTAAAAGTTTTCGCGTCGGTAAGCCGCATCAGTTCCCCACCGTTATGTCTAGAGTACAGTCGTGTGGTGCGCGCACGTCGGATTTTCGTTTTCCCGTAAGATGCCCTACAGCATCATATAGAAACCATAAACCCATGTCTCATCACCAATGACGATGGTCTTCATGAAGTCTGGGTGGTGGTTTGCACATTCCAGCATGTCCTGAGCGATTTCTATGCGGAGTAGCTTCTGCTGTTCCGCCAGCACCTTGCAGATGATTTCCACCGATACTCTCCGCATGCACAAATCCTCTACCGAAACGGGATGTACTGATCATGTGCTTATTCTCACTTCGTGAGCAATTTCCGGGACTGTTACACGACGGTCTACTATGACTATTTTTCCGAACCTTCTCAATCGGCTCCGCGTTTCGGTTTGTGGATGTCCTAGATGAGCGTGCCTCGCTTGTCCCTGAGGTGCAGCCATGTTTGAAACGGCTGTACCACTCCTTGATCTGACTTTTGCCCATGGTATTATCTCCATAGGCCTGCTGAATCTTCTGGATGGTTTGAGCCTGAGTATCACCAATTGGCAATATCTTTGATCGATGCGTTCGGTGAAAACTAAAATCCGACGAGTGCGCACTACCCATCTGTACTCTAGGTGTAAAAGCCGAGGAGTGACGAGGCCTATCGGCGCAAAAATGTTCACGCATGTGCAGGAAGGGTGGTGTCACCTTCCACCCGAAGGATTTTGTCCACGCGGTATTAATTTTGACAGTAAAAAATAAAGTCGGATACTTTTTGAACGCAGTAACCGTTGAGAAAAAATTCGCGCTTATGATAAAAGGTGTAATAATGTTCAGAATCTCTCGTTTGCGGATTCCTAGATGCATTTCTGATTCTTTAGCTTTTCTCAGTAAGAAATACCGAAGTGAGATAACTCAAACAGATTCTAAAGCTGTACGTTTATCTTAAAACAGTCAATATCAATGACTGAGTTGCGCCCACAAACCACCTAATCGAAATAAATACGATGGTATCAGCGCTAAACGGTGATGAAGAATAAACTTTAGGTTAGTTAAAATATGTTTGCGAAATATTTCAGCTTCTAAAGGCAAATTCACTGCAGTTACCTTCCCCTAGCGGACTCCGAGATGCATTTCTGGCTGCTTACCCTTCCTGAGTAGGAGATATCGAAGAGATAATTCGAGCAGATTCTAAAACCGCAGATTTATCTTAAAACAGTCAATATCAGTGACTGAGTTGCTCCCTGCAGTCACATCAAATGTCATTTACAAGTGACAACAGACTGAAAACATTCAAAGTTGTTTAGACAAGACACAACTGAAACAATACACGAACTGATAATTTCAGACCCTTAATGCTGCCTAAAGATTTCAGCCAAGGTGTTGGAAAAGGAATTGGTACTTGTCGTTGTTAGAACATAGATCTGTGCGATTCTCAGAAGTTATTCAGGACAACCTTCATCGTATACGAGGAATGACAGAGAATCAATAATAAATCTGGCTTTAGTAGGCTTCAGGTTAATTTAGATAAATTAAAACTTTTGGAATGGTCGACCTTTGCAATTTGCATCGCCTCTTTGCAGTGTACTTGTAACTTGGCATCTGCAAAACAGTTTCGGGCTTACTTTCATCGACTTGATTGCCTTGATAACTCCACGGTGGTCAGATTTAAAGGCTAACTTTCAGAACTGTTTCGAATGACAGACTTTGTGGCTCTTTTCATCGCTCCTGTACATTTTTGACAACTGAAACAAAACTGTGGAAGTTAGACGTGCTGAAGGAAGCATTCTGCTCCAGTACGGAAGAGTCGTGTCTGCAAACGAGGGTAACGTCATTGTGCGATTGTACATCCAGTTAATTATCTCGATCAGTACACGATAGTTTTGGAATGTATTCGGCGTATGAACTGATGCTTGTGATAAACTTTTGTTTAATCTTCAGATTTAATTTACACATCTTCAAAATCGGTGCCATATAAAAGTTACTGTTGTTTGGTTTACTATACTCGAATTAAAAATATTCATATATATATGTGTGTGTGTGTGTGTGTGTGTGTGTGTGTGTGTAGTGGATCTTGCATGCATGAAGTGGATTCGATCCACTACACCCAAATTTAAATCAACACTGCAACAGAACTTTTTCCACGGTGGAATAATAGTTTTTCTCTGACAGCAGTTTAATATTTTCCAGATGCCTTTACCTAGGCCGAAACAATGTCTTCACCACTTGACCCTTCCTAACCTCTTCTACTCCACGAAAAGCTAGAATAGAGATAACAAAACCACCAACTAAATCTATTGTTCTCAATAATATATCTACCCTTCTGGATTGTTATAAAAGCAAGGAAACCCCAAGAAACATTTAGTTTAGTCACCAGTCGGTGACGACTCAACCAGTCCAGTCACATAGTGACGACTCAGTGAGAACGAAGTCTGGCTGACCAGCTAGAACCTTGGCCAGAGGGAGAAAGAAGGCTACAACCAGCCAACTATGAGACACAACCACCCTCGACTCTATAACTTTCACTGGCTCACTTTCTTTTCTCTGTAACATTACCATATCTCTGCTACAAGATCGTGTACACACATATACAGGCCGAAATTAACTTTCTTTACCTTGCATGCTTTACGAACAGTGTTATACTATTACACTAACCTACCCGTCGTGGTATGGCATTTATTAAAGTAACGATAAACATATATTTCTTTACAACTCGATCGCTGTTCTTCGTTCATCTTACAACCGTTACAATTGGTAACCTCCGACTCTAACATTTATCGTTACACACAAACACACACACGTACGCGCGCACACACACACACACACACACACACACACACACACACACACACACACACACACACACATATATATATATTGTTGTATTTGGGTATGGTCATGTTGCCAGTTTAGCCGTTGAAGGTGGCGATGGTGTTGGTGCCGTTACTACTGGTATTGGTAATAGTACTATTGTTGTTATGGCCATCGCCGTTGATGGAGATGCTGTCACTGGTATCATCGGCGATGGCTCTGCTGCTATTTCCTTTAGGGATACTGTCATAGCTGTCGTTGACGTTGTTGTTGTTGTTGTTGTTATTATCGCTGACGGTGGTGCTGCTGCTGGTTCTGTTCGTGCCTCTGCTGCTGCTATTAGGGTTGGCCAGTACCTCAGCTTCTTAGACGACGCCCTTGGTTTCGCAGTGGTCTCTCACGACGGGATTCCACACACAACATCATGGAGAATCCCAGAAAATCCAGGTCCCTACATAAACTGAAGCAAGCGTTGTAAACGTGCATAGTAGAGCACTAGCACAGTTTGGGCCATCTGGTGTTATCCACAGCTGGGATATATTTTCGATGGATCTACTTCAGGAAGTTCCACTCATGGGGGACAGTAGCAGGATGTAAAACGATTGTTTTACAAAATAGAGATTAATTCTGAATCCACCTTCTGGTTACTTAACCATTTATCATTACACACACACACACACACACACACACACACACACACACACACACACACACACACACACACACATACATACACACACACACACACACACACACACACACACAATATTAAGCAAAAAAATTATAGGTACCTTTTGGTTATCTCACCCCCATTAAAAATTGGATTATCTCCCCGCCGTTTTATGAAAAATATCAGTACTTTTGGTTATCTACCTCAACTAAAAATTATTTAACCCGCAATAAAACGAAAAAAAAAAAGGAAAAATTAAAATGAAAACTGAAAAAAATAATAAACAGAAAAACTGAAAAGATTAAACATCTCATTGAATCTAATAACATTTTTATAACAAATTATACCATGCCTATTGAGGGGGCCAAAAGGATCTAAACCTATTAATCCAATCTCTTGTCGCCTCTCAATTTTTTAGTGGGGAGATAACTCAATTTTTTAATGGCAATTTTTTAATGGGGGTGAGATAACTAAAATATACCAAATTATATATCAATATAATTTCTCTAGTTGTTTGTTTAATAAAACATAAACAAACTTAATATCAAGTGTACTTATCACTTGTGGAGAATTAGAAATAGATAACTATAGAAATGGGTTGGGGTGGGGGGGATAATAATATCTTCCGTATGTGCTTAAGTGGTGTGAGAAAAAGGATGTCAATAGGGGAAGAATTCGGATCAAACTATAAACAACAGAAGAGAAAACAAAATGGGCAGTCATGGGAAATACATTAACGGTGATCGTTTCTAATCCTAAATGAACAATGGTATTTTGTTGGCACTTCGTCGCTTACGACGTCGAGGGTTCCAGTTGATCCGATCAACGGAACAGCCTGCTCGTGAAATTAACGTGCAAGTGGCTGAGCACTCCACAGACACGTGAGAACATTTTAGTAGATTCTAAAACAATATCCTTTCTATAAAAAAAAAAGGAAGGTCAAATATAAGGCAAAGCACTTGACATGGTCTTGATGTTATATCCTGTTTGCGACAATGGTAGATAGACATCAAAACGTGAAATACAAACAACAGTCTCATTTGCACCTTATTATTGTCAACAATGTACCAAGAAAAACTGGCTGTGATAACATCGATGTCGAATATTGACACAAAATCAGAAATACTGAGGAAACAGTACAAACCAATTAATTCGATCTCGGTATATTACTTAACACTTCATTTTGTTGTGGTGGTTATAAACAATGTCGAGGAAGGGCGATCCGAAACTCCTTCAAATCTTCATTTTTCAAGTTTTATCAACAGCCGCAGGCAGTTGTATGGTTTAGAGACTTGATTTGTAACCACATGATTACGGGTTCAGGCTCACTCAAAGCCCGATTAAGACTCATAGAGGTCCATTACTCTTAAAAAATTTTGGTGCTCCCATATATATATAATTCAAAATATAAACAATAATCTTTTCTACTCTAGGCACAAGGCCCGAAATTTTGTGGGGTGGGGGCCAGTCGATTAGAGCGATGCCAGAACTTGACTGGTACTTAATTTATCGACTCCGAAAGGATGAAAGGCAAAGTCAACCGCGGCGGAATTTGAACTCAGAACGTAAAGACATACGAAATACCGCAAAGCATTTCGCCTGGCGTTCTAACGTTTCTGCCACTTGCTGCCTTAAAATAGAAACAATAATGACCTATAGAATATAACAATTTTCAAATTGAAACAAAGCTAACAGTAAGATGTTAATCCAGCTGGGCTCACTGCTCGGCACCTTGGGCAAGTGTCTTCTACTGCAGCTCCGGGCCGACCAAAGTCTTGTGGATGAATTTGGTAGATGAAAGAAGGAACCCATCGCGCATGCGTTTAAGTGTGCGTGCGTGAAAGTGTGTGTGTGTGTGTGTGTGTGTGTGTGTGTGTGTGTGTGTGCGTGTATCTGCGCGTGCGTGCGTGTAACACCACCTGACAACCGGTGTTGTTTTGTTTACGTGTGTCACCTTGTGTCACCTTGTGTCACCATGAGTGGTTGATTGCTAAGTTGGGTTGATGAACAAAGATATAATTTGTTGGCTGCGTGAATAATTGAAACCAAACCCGTAAACATTTAACTGAAATATCAATTATCGGACACAAATATATTTATTATTGGTCATTTACAATTACTAATATATATAATTACATACTGGGAGAGAAACAACTGCTCTTAAATTACAGAAAACTATCTGTATAGCAACATGCTGTCGGCCCAACGTATACGAAATCATTGCACTCTTTTCGTGGCGATAGAGGTCCTTGGTCTGTCTGCCTTAGGCCGTCTGCGATGGCAAGAATGGAGGCGCTTGTCATCTGCTCCCTTTAGCATTCTGCAAAGAGTTGAGACGCCAAAGCGGCATTTACATAGGGTACAAGATGAACATCCAAGAAACTACATTATTCCACTTCTTCATGCTGATTAGTTGCTTAATAGAAAGATCACGTGAAGCTATTGTGGTTCGCTCATGGCGTCTGACCAGTTAGCTATACGTCCTTTTAGCTGTTGTCTCTCTCCCAGTGTGTAATTGTTAATGATAGTAATTGTAAATGACGAACAATAAATATAATTGTGCCGCCCGATAATAGATATTTCAGCTAAACGTTTACGGGTTTGGTTTCAAAGAGCAATAAGAATAAATATTTGACTTAAAAAAAACTTAAGTACTGGGGTCGATTTGTTCTACTAAACCCTTTAACATGGCCGCAGTCCAATGACTAAAACAAGTAAATCATAAAATAATATTTATACGTGTATATCTTTGTATTTGTCCATTCCTCGACTGTTAGACAATCGATGTTAATTTATTTACATGCTCATAACATAGCGGTTCGGCAAAAGGGACCATAGCATAAGTACCAGACTAAAAAATAAGTAATGGAGTCGATTGTTCAATAAAGCCCTTATAATATTAGTTTCAAATTTTGGCACAAAGCCAACAATTTCGGGGTAGGATAAGTCAATTACATCGTCCCTCGTACTCAACTGATACTTATTTTATCAATCCCGAAAAGATGAAAGGCAAAGTCGACCTAGGCGGTATTTGATCTCAAAACGTAAAGATGGACGAATTGCCAGTAAGTATTTTTCCTAGCATGCTAAAGATTCTACCAACTCGCCAACTTAAAGATTTTTCATAATATCGGTAAACTACGGCCCGCGGCTTCATTTCATTCGGCTTGTTAATTTTTTTTCTCATTTGTCTTTGGTGAGAGAAAAAAAAACTTACTGTAAGAAATATAATAAAAGTCCCATTTTTGTACTGGACCCAAATGAATCAACGCTTTACAAAAATACAAAACACAAAAGTGATATTCTTTAATTCGGTTAATAAAAAAAAGGGAAGTTTGCCCCCGGTGCGATATTTTAAACAGTAAATATTTTAAAAGAATGTACCTAAATAACTGGCGTAACAGGAAGTAATGGTGTCTCATACATTGTTGCATTAAAGTTTTTAAGGTATAATTGAAAGGATAAAAGCAAAGTCGACCCCAGCGAAATTTCAAGACAGACGTATAGATGGAAGAAATGCTGATAGGCAGTTGACCGGCGTGCTAACGACTCCGCCAGCTCCCGCCTTAAAAGTATGCAATAATAATGGACAGTTCTAGAGTGCTCGCCTCCTTGATCGCGTTGTTAGCTCACAAGTGGGCGGTAGTTCTCAAAGGGAGGTTGGCAAAATAGAAATAGGCGTATTTAAAGGCTCTTGACTTTTCTGAAAAATAACAGATCTAAACCAAGTACAATGCTTACATTTTAAACAAATTTTCAATAAGTCTTTGTCATAATAAGAATATGAGTATGACATTGTGTTGCCAGAGAGCAGAGACATGACAGAGGGTGCGCCAAAGCCCAACAGAATTCTATTATTTAAACCTTCCTTTAAGGCGACAAACTGGCAGAATTGTTGGAGTGTCGGAAAAATGCTTTGCAGTATTTGTTCCATCTTTTACATTCTGAGTTCAAATCCCACCAGAATCAGCTTCGCCTTCCATCCTTTCGAGGTCAATAGAATAAAGTACCCATCAAGTACGGAGTCGATGGCTGCGAGAAACTCTTCTCCATAAATTTGCTGGTTTTGTGCCAAAGTTTTTATATATGTCTTCGTCTTCTTGTGTAACTTTTATAGAATTTAACATTGGAAATACAACAGTGGCGTAGCTAGGATGTGTGCCGCCGGAGACGGCTCTTGAGTTTGCCCTTTCAACGGGATCCCGCCTCTATACAGGCATATCCAGCGCCCAAAAATGTCCAAAAATGCCACCCCACATAAAGGCATCTCCCGGGGATGAATGCCTTCTCAACCCTTTCCAGTTAGATTATTGGGGCATTGGATCTTTGGAAATATCTAAAAGGAGTAAAGAGGCACATACTGTATGGAATAGTAGCAGGAAACAATACAAATTTAAATTACCGTGCGACATTAGGTTTTGTTTTTATCTTATTTTATTTTCAAAACGTGGGAAAGGATATTTGCTGAACGCCATTCGATGAAAATTAGTGTTGAGCTACAGAAGACTGAAAACGACTGCTATAAAGCATATAATATGTCGAAAGTATGTTGAAAGAATTATTATATTTATTATTATTGCTGAGGCGTCGAGCTGGCAGAATCGTTAGCACGCCGGACGGAATGTTTAGAGGCATTTAGTCCGTCTTCACGTTCTGAGTCCAAATTCTGCCAAGGTCGACTTTGCTTTTCACTCTTTCGGGGTTGATAAATTAAGTACCATTGAAGCACTAGGGTCGATGTAATCGACTAGTGCCCCCGCCACAAATTTCAGAATTTTTGCCTTTAGTAAAATATTATTATCATTATTATTATTATTATTAGTAGTAGTAGTGTATTAGTATTATTAGCTTTGAAATATGAGAAGCCGTTTTTACTTTCGGGACAAATGTTATGTGACAAACTTATTGACGCTGGGTTGAAAATCATAGCGGAAAATTTTCCTGAAATTCCAATACAACCAACCATTTTTTCTCACACGGAATTTCTAACATACAGACCACACCGCATACTGTTCATTCATCACATCAAGAACAATTATTTTGTTTTGTTGACCAATTTTTCCGGAGATGTTTATGTTTATGACAGTTTGAACTTACCAGTACCACAGGTACTAACCAATACAGATAACAATGTTGTACTCGCTACAAACAAACATAATTCCTACAGTTCAACAAGTTCATATTACTCATCCCCAAGTTGGCGCATGTGATTGTGGTCCTTTTGCCCTAGCGCACACATTTGAACTGGTCATTGAAAACTCTCCAGAAAAGTTTTTATTTGATCAGTCAAAAACGCGAGCACATTTAAGATTTTGCCTCGAAAACAATAAATTTGTTCCTTTCCCGTAAGTAAAGGTTTTTCAAATGCCTACAAAAACCACAGAAATCACCCACTTTCTATCACCACTCAGAAATGGATTACTCCTTGAAAGACGACTAAAAATTATGACTTCTCACATGAACATTCAGAACAATTTTTATCACCCAATAGGTTCCATGTTTTAAGTGAAGATATTCGAGCAAAGCCCAAAAGGTAGTCCGGAATTTAATGAAAGTAAGACTGAAAAACATTTTCCCAAGAAAATCCATCACACTAGAGAAAAAGTCGGTCATAAATTTATCTAAACTAAAACTTTCACCAGACGATGTTTGTTTTGGAGCTCGGACTAAGTTTCTGCCTAAGCACTAAGCATTTCGACAAGAATGAACTAGCTTAAGGGCTATTTCAGTTTGTCCGCCGTCACAAGCTGAAGGAATATTTTTTTGAAAAAATAAAAACGAGGAGTCAGAAAACTCTATACTTACTGAAAATAAAAATGACGATGATCGAATCTGGCATAATTGGAGTGAAAAGAATCCCAATTGATATCCAGATAAAGTTCGGGATGGACGTTCACAAGCACTACTGGAATTTTTTTAACCTTGTCAGACACGTATTAGGGAAAGCTTTAAAACAAGTGGAAAGAAGACCTGGAATAACCTCACAAATTCCCAGCGTTACGCAATCTGCCGTCTAGCTAATAATGGTTCTATTGTTATTAAAATGGCAGATAAGAGAGGCGCTATTGTAATTATGGACAAAAGTGAGTATATTTCGGCTTGTGAAGAAGTTTTAAGTGACAAAACGTCATATGAAGAATTACCTGTCGATTCAAACCCCAAACGTTGCGCTCGTATATGCAAGAATATTTCTAGTGGTTAGGGTGTTGTACTTACGATCGCAAGGTCGTGGTTTTGATTCCTACACCGATCGATGCATTGTACTAGAGAGAATGAAGAGAAAAAACGAATGAGGAGGCCTTGCAGAAGACAAGGGACAAAAATGGGAGGAGCCCTCACCTCAGGAGGTTGTTGACGGCGAAGACAACAGAATAAAAGACGTGATACAGTAGACATTATCTGTATGTTATAAATCACGGAAAACCAGATAGAGCTGAAATATAGAACTTCCGTAATTGTCACATCAAGGATATTGCCTAAACGTATTAAGCATGGAAGACGAATCAGAGTCAAAATACAAAAGTTCCGTGATTAACACATCTGGAATTTTGCCGAGTAGTGTTTAATCACGGAAAACCAATTAGAAATGAAATGCTGAAGTTCAAATGATAGACACTTAGCAAAAAATATTAACACAATATTATTATTACATGCTGAAGCAGGATTATCCTGAAAACGTGGAACGGAGGTGTCTATAAGAGTGCATACATATATTTGTGTCAAATGTTACAAGCGTAGGAGCACGAGCAACTTTAGAATTTTAGTGCCCTGTGGTAAGAAAACATTACCGTCTCTCCCTGGTCCTAGCATTCACAGCACAAAAGCATCAACAACAGCAGCTGTAATTCTTGAAGCGGCATCAGCACAACACCAATAACGATCCGGCCAGTTCACTGCCTTTCTGTTATAGGCACAAGGCCTGAATTCTTTTGTTGGGAGAGCCTAGACAATTAAATCGAACTCAGTGCTCAACTAGTGCTTACTTCATTGATCCTGAAAGACGAAAAGCAAAGTCGACCTCGGCGGAATTGAACTCAGAACGCAAAGACGAATGAAATGCCGCTAAGCATTTTTCCCAACATGCTGAGGACTCTGCCAGCCCGCCGTCTTAATAATAATAATAATAATAATAATAATAATAATAATAATAATAATAATAATAGTCGAGGTAACAACCAAAAGAGGTATCTTCCAAGGAGACTCTTGTTCACCTCTGTTATTTGTTATAGCCTCGATCCCACCGTCTGTCGTCATACGTAAAGTCAACGCGCACTATGAGCTCAGAAAAAACTGACCTCATCTCAACCAACTTCTCTTCATGGATGATTTATAACTATTTGCAAAAACAGAGCCTGAAATGGAGAGCCTGGCTGAGACTGTACAAATGTGCAGCAAGGATATAGGGATAGAATTCGGTATCTCGAAGTGTACGGTGCTTACTTTGAAGCGGAGGAAAAGAGTAAATTGTAGGGGCACAGAATTGCCAAACAGAGAAAGAATGGTAGACCCAGATGATGATAGGTACAGGTACTTTAGGATCCTGGAGCTGGACAATATCTTGCATAAAGAAATGAAAGACAAGGTCATCCCTGCATATTTCAAGCGCCTTAAACTTCTCTTGAAATCAAAACTCAACTCAAGGAACCTTGTGACTGCCATCAACATATGGGCGGTTGCTGCAGTCCGCTATAGTGCACCCATCCTGAAATGGACACAAGCGGAGACTAACCAACTCGATCGCACTACCCGAAAGGCAATAACAGTGTTTGGTGCCCTCCACCCTAAGGCGAATGTACACAGGCTCTACATGAAGAGGGGTAAAGGTGGACGTGGGCTGATTAGCGTATGGAAATGTATCAGCAGTGAAAGAAGAAACATAGCAGAATATTTAGTAAACAGCAAACAAGACCCGATACAGTATGCTGTTAATGCAGAAGGATTTAACAAAAATGGACTTGAGAGTGCTCATGAATTCCGATCGAGAACAGCCAACGAGAGAGAAGAAACCCTGTTCCGCATGGAATTACATGGTCATGTATTGGTTTCCACCGGGAAACCAATAATTTAAAGGACCAAGAAGCATCATGGAGGTGGCTTAATAAAGGTGACCTAAAAAAGAATACTGAAAGCCTAATCATCGCTGCCCAGGACCAAGCATTGAATACCAATTCAGTGAATAAGAATACATACCACTCAAGTACAACAGACCTCTGCAGAATGTGTGGGAAGAGGGTCGAAAGCATAACTCAGATTGTTAGTGCTTGTGAAAGTTTTACGCAGAAAGAGTACAAGCGTAGTCACGACAAGGTAGCCCAAAACCTCCACTGCCTGCTATGCCGTAAATATGGATATGAGGTTACGGGTGATTGGTACTAACATACGCCGGACGAAAATTCTAACTGGGCCCCACCTGCGAGGTCATGCGCTGTTTATCTTGATACGAGATCACCATGTCATGCACATATGGTTGTGATGCATGTGCCTGGTGTACCCTTATCAGACGGGTTGTCAGGATGGGTATAATGGGCTTCGTATATTTTACCCCAGTGTCACTTTGATGGCATGCACTGCTCTCTCACTCAATAATAATAATAATAATAATAATAATAATAATAATATTAATAACAATAATAATAATAATAATAATCAACACTTGGGCGTTCTCATTCCGTTTTTTGGATATATATATATATATAATTAGAAAATGGAGGATAATATGCTGAACCCAACTACTTGCAGACGGTGTATCCCGTTGAATTCATTAATTTAATTCATAGCAAAAGTGACAAAGAAATGCCTATTATGCATAAATGAAATCTTTTTCCTAATTAGGACCAGAATCCCGATTATTAATAGTTTGAAGGAAGAAACGTTTCATGCCTTCACAGAATTGGATGTACTTTCTCTAAATTTAAGTAGAACTCAGGTCTAGATACCGCGCATGCTTTAAATAATACATATTTAAGTTAACCACTATTCTTATGCTAGGTTATGGCATATGTAATGCTGTTATCTACATACATAGATCTAATATAAGAAAATACCTGGTACTAGGACACCGCTTTTCGCTAGCGATAACTAATTATGATCTGCTGACATTGGGATGGCTAACACTTGATACTTAAGTGAACATATATGTGGGTACGTAGATGTGCATGTGTATGTATGTATATATATATGTATATATATATATATATATATATATATATATATATATATATATATATATATATATATATATATATGTGTGTGTGTGTGTGTGTGTGTGTGTGTGTGTGTGTGTGTGTGTGTATGTATGTATGTGTATATATATGTATATTTGTGTATGTGTGTGTGTGTATGTATATGTGTGTGTATATATGTGTGTGTGGGTGTGTATATATATATAGCTACAGAAATTAGGAGGTAAACCTAGCTTGATATTAACATATAGGCAGGAAGACATACACTAGAAAATGGGTAGCACTGCAGGCACGGCCCCTCTATCAAAACTAATAGAAGTGGCTATGCGTATAGCCATGTGTGTATGTGTGTGCACATGTAGATGTACCTACATGTTGTTGTCGTTGGTATTGTTCTTGTTGCCGTTGGTCTTCTATTACTAGAGATACTCCTCCTGTATGTATGCACATGCATATCTATTTGCTTGTGAGTGCATACGTGGATGTATGTACGTGCATGTGGGTGTGTGGATGTGGATATCTATATGGATGTATGTATATGTATATGTGTATGTATATATATGTGTATATATATATGTGTATATATGTGTATGTATATGTGTGGGTATAGGTATATGTGTGTGTGTATGCAGGTATAAGTATGTGTGCGTGTGTGTACATCTATTTGTGTGTGTGTGTGTGTGTGTGTATTTATGTATGTGTATATGTATAGGGGAGTATGTAGGTAGGTATGTAGTTGTGTACATACGGATGTAATGATAGTTGGCCACACAGTTGTGTATGTATGAATAAGTATGGGTATATGTGAGGGGACATAATGTGTATAAGGATGTATATCTGGATATGTATAGATGAGAATGTATTTATCCTCATTGTTACTGTTGTGACTATAGAATTAAGAGATGTGTGGCTGCGCGCATACATATGTATATACATACACGCACGCATGAGCGTGAGTACGGGGGGGGGGTATACATAGCTCGCGCGTGTGTGTGTGGGGGGGCGCAGGCAGGCTAGCATCTTGACCGGCCACTGGCTATCCAACCGTAGGTAAGCGTAGGCAGTTTAAAACAATAGTTGCCCAATTGGAAGGAGGAAGTTAACGGTAGTAATTAACCCTCCCCCATTAGCAGCAGAATGGTAGAGCCGTTGGAAGAGGCAACAGGATATCTTACACCGCTAAGTTTGAAAGTTTGGCATATTATTGTTGTTGTTGTTGTTGTTGTCACCATCATCGTCACCATCACTGTTATTGCTACTAGAACATTAATAACTTGTATAAAATGATCTTCTACATGGAACCTTCCAATATATACAGAAATGACACACACACACTCAACAAAACTTCCTTTCTAAAAAACACTTACAGCTTTCTAGATACGGCTAATAGAGCTGATGCCACAGACAACGTATGTGGTGGAATGTTTGCTTATAAAAACTAGTATATGCACACATGAGAGTAAGGGGACATCCGAGTAAGGCTGTGCACACGAACCCACACATATAGATGTGCATTGGAGTGCCTATAGCGACCTATCTATAGTGTTTGTAGGCTTTTTGGGTGCCTTGTATTTTTAAGGGTTTTTTTTTACATATATCTTTTTTATATTTTTGCATGTCCCACATGCTATACCTTCATTTATGTATTCTTTATTATTATTTTTTTTTTCCTGCTGTACCCTTATTTTTTATTTTTATTTTTATTTTTATTTATATTTTGATTTCAATTTTATTTTTATTTTTATTTCTATCTTATTTTTGCTGTTGTTTTTCTTCTGGTCTCTACCACACCTCTGTTTTTACCTCTTGCTCTACATTTGTATGTAACCCTTTGTGAATCTCTGAAGAGGCCTAGAGGTTCGGGCATGTAACCCCATTTCAAAATGTCATCCGATAATCACTCCGGAAAGGAATATTTGGATAGAATGGGGCTTGCTAAAACTAGGCCGAAACAGCTGTAAGATTAAACTTCTGTTCATCCTCTAATTCCTTATGTACTTTGTACCTCTATATGTAAACCATGTTGGCAAAATAACATAGTCTGCCATGGACACCTGTGCTTTGGTTCTTTCTTTCTTTTTCTTTTCTTCCTTTCTTTGTCACTTTTGCTATGAATTAAATTAATGAATTCAACGGGATACACCGTCTGCAAGTAGTTGGGTTCAGCATATTATCCTCCATTTTCTAATTGTTACACAAATTTTTGGTAAAACCTCCACTTTTACCCGCTCCCATTGATTGCACCTAGGATAGCACTAGTGTAGCAATAATTGGGTACCCTCCCAGCAGTATACTGGATAGATACTATCCCTTAGTGGGTTGAACCCCCAACCCCTAACTCTCTCACGTTATATATATATATATATATATATATATATACGACGGGCTTCTTTCAATTTCCGTCTACCAAATTCACTCACACGGCTTTGGTCTGCCCGAGGCAATAGTAGAAGACACTTGCCCAAGGTGCTATGTTGTGGGACTGAACTCGGAACCATGTGGTTGGGAAGCAAGCTTCTTACCACACAGCCATGCCTAACTTAATATAAAAACAACCATTAATGTGTGTATGTGTGTGCATGCGGGGTATGTGTGTGCGTGTGTGAGTGGGGTATATGTGTGTGTGGGGGGTATATATGTGTGTGTGTATGTGCGTGCGTGTGAGGTATATGTGTGTGTGTGCGTGTGGGGTATATGTGTGTGTGTGGGTATATATGTGTGTGTGTGGGGTATATGTGTGTGTAGTATGTGCGTGTGGGGTATATGTGCTTGTGTGGGGGGGATATAAATGTCTGTGTGTGTGGTGGGGGTATGTGTGTGTGTGTGTATGTGTGTGTGTGTGTGAAGATGCTTAGTTGTGAGGGTGCTGCACTCAAGATCATAACATCGTGGTTTCGATTCTCGCGTGTCGTGCGTTGAGTTCTTGTGCAAATCATTTCACTTTCCGCTGATAATGAGTGCCGTGATCTCGGCCAGTTATACACCATAGACCTGTCTGCCTTGCCAGCGGGATATCATCATTTGACAGGTACAACAATGTGAGTAAGTGCATTGTGAGCAGTGATGTATAACAACATCTAATGGCCGTCAGATCGATCGGTAATATATATGTGCGTGCGTGTGTGTATGTATGTCTTGTGTGTATGTGTGTGTCCTTAAGTAATAGATAAAAAAAAAATGAAAGGGGGAGTTGTGATGTAAGCATACATTTATAGCTGACAAGGCTAATGATCTAAAGAGAGCCAAAAAAAAAAAAAACGAAATAGAAAAAATGCTGAGTGCAGTATATAACCTGTGTCGCAACATCATAAACTAGTCTTTCAAATGTTTATTTATAAATGCTGCATTTGCATACAGTTTAATGAGGCAGTTGGTTGTATGTTTGTAGTCCACCTTGTACTAACAAGTATTATTGAATTAATATCCTTTTGTCAAGAGTTCTCTGCGTTTTTCTGTTGATGATAATGATGACAACTATTATATTTGATGCAAGGCTGTAAATTGCGAAGAAAGAAATACTATTGATAGAATTGACGAAGAGTGGCTGTGTGGTAAGTAGCTTGCTTACCGGAGGAGAGGGATCCTCACCTGTACCAAGTACCCTGATTGGCCTTCGCAGGTGGCTAGGGAGGTCGTGTGGGAAAATGATTTGTACAGGGTGATGGATTCCTTCCCCAAGGACGCATTCCGGTACTTGCTGAAATGGCCCGATGCAGAATCATCGAAGTGCTTGAGTGAAGCATTGAGTGCCTCATATTGGAAGGGCTTGTGGCTCAGAAAAAGAAAAGTGTAAGAGGCAAGTGCCTCAGTTCTAAGACATAATGAAATTGTAAAGTAAGAGGTTTATAGCCTCAATTTGTAAATTTGTGTAATTTATAAAAGAACAATGATTTAGAGAAGCAGAGTTCAGCGGGCGGCTTCTGTCTTCTCCCATTAATATCATCATATTCATCATTCATCTCATCTCATTAATGTGCTAGTCCAGCCCGCAGCTACTCATCTTTGTACTGCCCTCGTGGCAAATTGAAATGAAATAAAGTAGCTTGCTTACCAACCACATGGTCCCGGGTTCAGTCACACTGCATGGCACCTTGGGCAAGTGTCTTCTACTATAGCCTCGGGCCGACTAAAGCCTTGTGAGTGGATTTGGTAGACGGAAACTGAAAGAAGCCCGTCGTATATATGTATATATATGTATGTGTATGTGAGTGTATGTGTTTGCCCCCCCCCCAACATCGCTTGACAACCGATGCTGGTGTGTTTACGTCCCCGTAACTTAGCGGTTCGGCAAAAGATAGAATAAGTACTAGGCTTACAAAGAATAAGTCCTGGGGTCGATTTGCTCGACTAAAGGCGGTGCTCCAGCATGGCCGCAGTCAAATGACTGAAACAAGTAAAAGAGAGAGTAAAGAGTGTATATATATATATATATATATATATATATATATATATATATATATATATATATATATATATATACATAATATCCTATATATACATAATATCCTATGATATAACAATAGCCGTGTGGGAAAAGCTTGCTTTCCAACCACATGGCTCCAAGTTCAGTCCCACTGCGTAGCACCTTGGGCAAGTGTCTTCTGCTATAGCCTCGGGCCGACCAGTTTTGTGAATGGATTTGGAAGATGGAAATTGAAAGAAGAGCGTCATATTTATATATATATATATATATATTTGTGTGTTTGTGTTTGTACCACTCACAACCATCATTGCCACCACCGCTTAACAACCGGTGTTGGTGTATTTGCCCCCCCCCCCCCCATAACTTAGCCGTTCGGCAAAAAATGTCGATAAAATAAGTACCAGGCTGAGAAAAAAAAAAAAGAAGCACAGAAATTGATTCATTCATTCGATTAAAAATTCAAGGCAGTGCTCCAGTATGGCCGCAGTCTAATGACTGAAACAGGAGAAAATAAAAAATAAAAGATATCGTTAAGGGTACACGTGTCTGTGGAGTGCTCAGCCACTTGCACGTTAATTTCACGAGCAGGCTGTTCCGTTGATCGGATCAACTGGAACCCTCGACGTCGTAAGCAAAAAACAAACAAAAAACATACAATACACACATACATATGTACGTATGTGTGTATACAGTTATGTACATACATACATACGTATGTATGGTTGCTATGGAAAGTATGGTAAAGGCGGAACCGATTAGGGAAAAGCGGCTGGAATGGATGCATAATACTGTAGCGCACAAATATTACTGTGTGTGTGTATGTATGTATGTTTTACAAGATTCCTGATGTGAAATCGTATATTGAAACAGCTGTTGTTATTTAGGGATGGTCATATTTTGGGTCAATTAACTACACGTACTGTAAACTCGATCTTCACTTTAGCTTAATTATTAATTATTCTTATCTTGGTGTCCTTTGTCTGAAATCTTTCATCACACATTCTGTGTCCTGATCAGCGACTCTCCATCTCAGGAAACACGTGGAATGAAGAGTTGCTGAAGAGGTCACTGTATATGTGATGAAGGTTACCAGATAAAGGACACTAAGATACGAATGATAATGAAACTGAAATGAATAACACATATATAGTGCGTGGGGTTAATTGGCAACAAATATGACCATCCCCAAATATAACAATACGCGATATGTATGCACTTATTTAGTGGTTTTAGTAATTGTGACGTTTTGGTGCCTACTTTCCAACTTTCTTCCCTGTCGCAGACACTCAGCTACAAATGTCACTTTTTCTACTCTGTATGATTATACAGTGGAGGCGCAATGGCCCAGTGGTTAGGGCAGCGGACTCGCGGTCATAGGATCGCGGTTTCGAATCCCAGACCGGGCGTTGTGAGTGTTTATTGAGCGAAAACACCTAAAGCTCCACGAGGCTCCGGCAGGAGATGGTGGCGAACCCTGCTGTAATCTTTCACCACAACTTTCTCTCACTCTTTCTTCCTGTTTCTGTTGTGCCTGTAATTCAAAGGGTCAGCCTTGTCACGCTGAATTTCCTCGAGAACCAAGTTAAGGGTGCACGTGTCTGTGGAGTGCTCAGCCACTTGCACGTTAATTTCACGAGCAGGCTGTTCCGTTGATCGGATCAACTGGAATCCTCGACGTCGTAAGCGACGGAGTGCCAACAACAACAATGATTATACGTTGTAATTTGTGGTCGTAATATCTGAAGTGAATTCAAATGAAAAATACTGCCACGGCTCACGATCATAATGTCGTGGAATCAATATTTGGACTGGACTGAACTGCAAGTTGTGTCCTTGAGCAAGTTACATCATTTCACATTATTCCATCCAGCTGAAAATGAGTATCAGCCGTGAACATCAACTGCAACTGTCACTCCCACATCCTACCATATCCTGGATGTGCAGGTGCGTCAGAAGACGAGAAAATATCTACGTCTGCTCGCGCAACATACAGGCACCTAAAACAATTAGCGAAAGCATGGTACATGTTACTAAGTTACACGGCTGGCTCTTCAGTTATTTCCTTGACTACAGTATGACGAACAGTAAAGTCGGACGATATTCTTTTTTCTATCAGGTCATCCCATAAGTTCTGTCCGATTTTACCTTTTTAAAAACTGAATGAAATTTAATAGTTTTTTAGAATGTCTAATGGAATTAAAAATTATTTTTATGCATTTGAGTACATTTAAATTAATTAAATATTATTTTACAGAATAATAGAATTAAAATTTATTTGAGTAAAACCCTTTCTAACATGGAAGTATCCAAAGAGCATTTAAGGCACATAATGCTTTATGAGTACAAAAAAGGAAACTCTGCAGCCAAAGCGACTCGAAACATACACTCAGTTTATGGGAAAGAATGCTTGAATGAAAGAACTTGCAGAAGATGGTTTGCAAAATTCAGAAGTGGAGATTTCAGCCTTGAAGATGAAGATCGATCAGGACATCCAGTTGAGTTTGATGATAAGCTCATTGAGGTAATACTTGAAGAAAATCCTGCATTATCAGTTGAAGAATTGGCAATAAAGCTTAGTTCAAACTATACAACTGTTCATCGTCATCTTCAACAACTTGGAAAATGGGTGCCTCATGAATTGTCCGAAAGCAACTGCAAATCCCGAGTTGACATCTGCTCTTCTCTCCATTCTCGCGAACTCATTTCACCCTTTTTGGATAGACTTGTGACTGGTGACGAAAAATGGCTCTTCTATCGAAATGTTAAACGTCGTAAACAGAGGCTTGGTAAAAGGGAAAAAGCTCAACCACAACCGAGAAGGGAACTCCATGGGAAAAAGGTTCTTCTCTCTATCTGGTGTAGTAGTAGTAGTAGTAGTAGTTGTAGTAGTCAGTGCCGTCTTAAGACATGAGCACACCGGACTGTTACACAGGGGCCTCACAAGGCTTAGGGTCCCAACTCTGATCATTGTATGCTGTGGTTTACTGTCAATAACTAAATATAGGTTTTAATGCATTGATTTTCCAGGGGCTTATAATGCAGCTAAGATGGCCCTGGTAGCAGCAGCGGCAGCAACAGCAGCCATAGTATTAATAGTAGTCGTTGCTGTTCTTGTTTTAGTAGTTGTTTAACACCAGGTTAACAGTGCTAGATTACGCAAGTAGCAGCATGCTATGAGCTCCGAATTTTCCGGGCTCCAGCTATGTTTTATGCTATGATACTACACTGTCGTCAATATTCGCGACCGATTAAGGCGGCGAACTGGCAGAATCGTTAGCCCGTCGGGCGAAATGCTTAGCGGTATTTCGTCTGCTGCTACGATCTAAGTTCGAATTCCGCCGAGGTCCAATGCACATTTAAATCAAATTATTGAAAGCCATTAAGTCCGATTCCGTGATTCTGCATGTGTTGTATTACTTTAGTACTTTACTACTTTACTATATTCAACATTTATGGACGACTGGTTATTCATGGTCCATCCAATACAAAACGTACTTCCGACATCCAGTGCATTTTAAACTAAATTACAATCTGAAGGACGACACTAAACGAAGAGCTTTCATTTTTGCTAGATGCTTATTAATAACCTTTGTCATTCTATTTCTCTATTTCGTAAACTGATCTTATAATTGAGCTTAATTATTCTTTCTCCAATAAATAAGGTCAGTTGAACGAATCGATTTTATACTAATACGTTATAGACACCATAACTGTTAGCAATCAAATCAGGATGTTTAAACAGGTGTGAACATTTTATTGTGCGCAGTTTCTATTTTAATCTTATGCCATTAAGAAGCAAAACTACAGCACAATTAACAAATTAAAATTAATATATTCACATCTTCAACAATAGGCCACAAAAACAAATGTCCACTGTACTAAGTGTGGTGTAACAGGATAGAATATTTAAACAGCGTGTTTTAGTGGTTTAAAAGAACAATGTTATGCATTGTAACATATGTTTTTTTTTTGTTTAGTGTTTTTTTTTAGTTTTGGTATAATGCAAAATTAGGATCTTCTGAGGATAGCTCTACCCATTCAAATTGACCGCATATTTTGTCGTGTCTATGCAATCATCTTTCATAGTTGGCCTTCAACAAATCTGAAATTTTCCCATTAGTTTTAGGTGAAACTAGACTACCCGTGACCCGTTGGATCAGTGACAGTTATAAAACATTGAAGCTGATTTCAGCATTGCATTGAAATGAAAGTTAATCAGAACATAAAGACAGACGAAATACCGCTAAGCATTTCGCCCGGCGTGCTAACGTTTCTTATTTCTTTACTGCCCACAAGGGGCTACACACAGAGGGGACAAACAAGGACAGACAAACGGATTAAGTCGATTATATCGACCCTGTGCGTAACTGGTACTAATTTGATCGACCCCGAAAGGATGAAAGGCAAAGTCGACCTCGGCGGAATTTGAACTCAGAACGTAGCGCCAGACGAAATACCGCTAAGCATTTCGCCCGGCGTGCTAACGGTTCTGCCAGCTCGCCGCCTTAATGGGAGAAAAATATTGAGAAAACATCAATACATGTGAGAGCGAAAACTGAGGGTGGTTTGGGATGTACTGAAAACAACAGCTAAATCTCTCTTGAATCGTAAACCTTTTCCTCATGGTTTTTAAGTTAAAAATACAATTGGCCAAAATCGGTCCAGAGTGAGATGGGGAAGAATTTCAAAAATTTTCAAAACTTTATTTCATAAAAAGATGTCCCCCATCATTTCGAAGACTGTGGTGAAATTAAAAAAAAAATGGGGAAAATTCCTATCAAAACGGAGTTCCAACTTCCTGATCCGAAACTCCGCTTTTTGAAACTCCTCTCCCCGGCCCTCGGAAAATTTTTCCCCACAAATTTCTTTATGCCGTTTGAAAGGTATATACATAAAATTTCATCAAAAGAAATCCATGTTCCTGAAAGTTATGAGGGAAAAAATTCGGATCGTGTGAATTTTCCGAAACTCCTCTCACCACCTCCTCGGAAAAAAATTCTTTCCAATAAATCCCTATATACTCTGGATCCACAGTGTCTAAGCGGTAATTGTTGAAAATTTCGTTAAAAAGTATTCATTTCTCTGGAAGTACGAGGCAACAAAGTCGGTGGGGTATACATCTGTAGCTCTGCCAACAAGACTATCCAGACGTTCACAGTAAAGGGTAATAAGGCCAGATTCCACTGCTGAAATTTGTAGAAACAACCCCCTTCCCCCAAAACTGCGTATCTTGGGATTCCATGGTCCGATTTACGCAAAAGTTGTTTTATTCCGTTTGTATTCACATTTGAGGGTGCTTTACTCTCATAGTATTTTCCCATTATGCGCCGGTTTAGCTATATTAAATTACAGACAAGATCGCAAGCTAGCAAGCAATCTCAGGAATATTCGTAGCCACTTTAACATGGTTGTCCGTTCGAGCGGACTCTAGTCAAATTTTTTAACACCAAGAGGACATCTCCTCTAGGGATTAAAAAATCGCAGTAGAGTCCGCTCGAACGGACAGCCATGTAAAAGTAGCTACGAATATTACTTGTCAGTACAACTACTGCGTTGATCTCTTAGAGAGATTTTAGAATTAAATTAGTAGAGTATATATAAAAAAAGAATTAGTAGTAAATAGATAATAAATAGTAAGACCCTTTCATATGTTTCAATTAATCACAACCCACTAATGCTAGCTGATCTCTATACATTTTTCAAAAGTTTCTACTTGAGCTCTAGGACTCTTAAGTTTGGTTATCCAGTTTCGATTGTGCATAAGTTGTTGGCACTCCGTCGCTTACGACGTCGAGGGTCCAGTTGATCCGATCAACGGAACAGCCTGCTCGTGAAATTAACGTGCAAGTAGCTGAGCACTCCACAGACACGTGTACCCTTAACGTAGTTCTCGGGGATATTCAGCGTGACACAGTGTGACAAGGCTGACCCTTTGAATTACAGGCACAACAGAAACAGGAAGTAAGAGTGAGAGAAAGTTGTGGTGAAAGAGTACAGCAGGGTTCGCCACCACCCCCTGCCGGAGCCTCGTGGAGTTTTTGGTGTTTTCGCTCAATAAATACTCACAACGCCCGGTCTGGGAATCGAAACCGCGATCCTATGACCGCGAATCAGCTGCCCTAACCACTGGGTCATTGCGCCTCCTGTGCATAAGTAACCGATAACATAATTTCAGTCGAACCGGACAGCGGTCCGTTGCAAGACTGAAGAAAAGAGAACAAATCAATGAAGTCAATCTCAGTATTTGACTGGTGCTTTATTTTATCGACCCTGAAGGAATGAGATAAAGGTAAAGTTGACATCGGCGGGATTTGAACTCAGAACGTAAAGAGCCGGAAGAAACGCTGTTAAGCATTTTATCTTACGTGCGAACGACTCTGCCATCTCGCCGCCTTGGTGTGTATACGAAGGAGTGCTGAAAAGTTCCTGGCTTTAAGGGTGTCGCGAAAGGTCTAGTTGTGGGGGCGAACCTTTGAGTTCTTTTACCGGAAATTATGGTAATGGAAAAACTGATTGGGAAAATTGGCTGAAATGGATATATAATACTATAGAGTATAAATATTACTTTGCGTGTGCGTGCGTCTGAAATGTACAGTATTATATATCCACCACGGCTGATCTTACCAATCAGTTTCGCGCAAGGAATACAATGAGTGTTAGGTAACAATCCGATTATATAACCTTATGCTCGTCAGAGTTAGCCGATATGGAAGGGAATATGGCGGGTGTTCTCTATTGTCGGAGCTCCGACAACGGAGAGCACTCGCCATATTCCACTCATTGTATTCCTTGCGCCAAACCGATTGGTAAGATCAGCTGTGATGGATATATAATACTGTACATTTCGAATAATATGCCCACTCTATTGACAGATATACGAGTGCCTCTTTACCCTGACTTATGGAATCATAGACGACTCACGCGCGCACACACACATATATGTATATATGTGTGTGTGTGTGTGTGTGTGTATATATATATATATATATATGTATGTATGTATGTATGTATATATGTATATGTGCGTGTGGCAGAATCGTTAGCACGCCGGGCGAAATGCTTAGCGATATTTCGTCTGCCGATACTTCTGAGTTCAAATTCCGCTGAGGTCGACTTTGCCTTTCATCCTTTCGGGGTCGATTAAATAAGTACCAGTTACTCACTGGGGTCGATGTAATCGACTTAAACCCTTTGTTTGTCCCCTCTATGTTTATCCCCCTGTGGGCAATAAAGAAATATATATATATATATATATATATATATATATATATACATGTATATATGTATGGCTGTGTGTGTGTGTCAAGGACCACTGCAATAAGTGTGAATCTGAGAGGGGAATATGTTGGATAAAATCATTATTATCTGAACCTCCTGTATTTTCTTTTACGCAAAACTAGGAACTTTTCAGCACAGTCTCATACATCAGCCCTTCAAATATGCAACAGGATCCGTTAAAATATAGTGGGGCCTTTATATTCGTTTCGATTGCCACCAACCCTCTTGTGTGACTAGTCTGTTATACATTAACCGTATTACTGGGCCCGAGAAAATAATTACAATTCGACACATCAGCAAAATATACAATTTGTAAATCAATAACGACCGGTTTGTAGCCACTCTTCCCCATACTTCTTAATCTATATACATTGGTCTTTCAAATACGCAATGGAATCTGGCCCAGCCTGTTTATTTATTTATTTATTCACTCATTTTTCTTTTCATTAGAACTCCTTTATACACAGGTACCGCACTACCTTAATCCGGCCTTGCAATTGAACCCTTACCTAGCGAATCCTATAATCAAGAGCGAAATAATCCCAACAATAACCATGTCATCATTGGAGAGGAGAAAACGGGAGGGTGAGGACGGAGTGCAGGTGGGCGCATTTAAGTGGTCCATTATTTGCCGCATTTAAGCGCATTTAAGTGGTCCATCATTTGCCTTATTTAAGATTGAGAGAAACTTAGCTGTTACTTCAGTAGTAGTGGTGGTGGTGGTGGCAGAAGAAAAAGAAATAGAGGAAGTAGTAGTAGTAGTAGTAGTAGTAGTAGTAGTAGTAGTAGTAGTAGTAGTAGTAGTAATAGTAGTAGTAGTGGTAGTAGTTTGTGAAGAAGTTACTGTTTATCTATTTGTTCATTATTTCAGTGCGTGCGTGCGTGCGTGTGCGTGCGTGTGCGTGCGTGCGCGTGCGTGCGTGCGCGTGTGTGTATGTACGTGTGTCTGTCCGTTTTTTGACCTACAAATGTTTATTTCTCAAGATCCACAATTACATCGATAGCTTCTTTCCTGTCAACAAAAGCGGGATGGTAGGATGGGAACTGGATTGTAAGAGAAACTTAAGTTGACAAACGCTTCATTTATTGCGATAGGTGACATCAAACTAACCGGACTTATTGCATCGTTGCCATAGGATGGAGAACAACACAATAGAGGTAAGAGATTTTTTTTTAATACTTTTACAGTTTTACATGAAACGTTAACACTGAATATGATTTTAGTCTTTAAAACCAGTATAGTTAGTCTATCTCTTTATATTTACAACATACATACATTTATGAGTGTATATATATATATATATATGTGTGTGTATATATATATATATATATATATATATATATATATATATATATATATATATATATATACATATATATATACATACATATATATACATATATACATATACACACACATATATATATGTATATATATATATATATATATATATATATATATATATATATATATATATATATATATATGTTTGAATGCATACATGCATGTAAGTGTGCGTGCATGTACGCTTGTGTGTATACATATATATGTGCATATATTTATGATATATATATGTATGCATCCTTGTATGCATGTACATGTATGTATGTATGCATATATGTATACATAGCTATACATAAATATATATGTGCGTGTATATGTATATAAATATATATAGATACATACACACACACACTCATAGGTATGTATGTACGTTACATGCATGCATATATGTACGTATGTATGTATGTATGTATGTATGTATGTATGTATGTATGTATGTATGTACGTCACGTGCTTGCATATATGTATGTATGTTTACTTTTTTCCAATAGTTTCATGCATGCCATTTATGTTATAATTGTTGTTTAGTCCCAGATCAGTCCTGATAACTGAGTGGACCCAAGATGAAAAGATTTTGAGTCACAACCATTGAGATTTATATATATATATATATATATATATATATATATATATATATATATATATATATATATATATATATATATATATATATACATATATATATATATATATATATATATATATGGGAGAATATACAAAAAATAACAACAGACGAGGACAGGTGGTGTAAATAACAAAAGTATATATTAGTATGACGCTCGGGAATACGGAAAGTCTTTGACGTTTCGAGCTACGCTCTTCAACAGAAAGAATACGGAGACAAGGAGAAAAACACGGAGAAAAAAAATTGAATAGTGTTCAGTCAACGGTCAATCATAATAATGGCCGATCATAACAATGACTGACCGGAAGTTAGAAATTCTTAATACATATATGAATAGGAGCAGGCATGTCCGTGTGGTAAGAAGCTAGCTTCACACCTATATGTTTCCGAGTTCAGTCCCATTGTATGGTACCCTGGGCAAGTGTCTTGTACTATAGCTTCGGGTCGACCAAAGCCTTGTGGGTGGATTTGGTAGACTGAAACTGAAAGAAGCCCGTCGTATATATGTATATATAGTATATATATATATATATATATATATATATATATATATATATATATATATATATATATATATATATATATATATATACATATATATATATATATATATATATATATATATATATATATATATATATATATATATATATGTGTGTGTGTATGTGTGTGTGTGTATGTGTGTGTGGTGTCATTGTGTCTGTGTTTGTCCCACCACTATGGTGTTGATGTCTTTACGTGTCCATAACATAGTGGTTCGGTAAAACAGATCGATACAATAATTACCAGATTAAAAATAAAGGTACGTGATGGTGGGGGGTCTTTTTCCTAGACTAGAATTCTTCAAGGTGTTTTCCTAGCATGGTCGCAGTCTTTTGACTGAAACAAATAAACGATAAGAGAATAAAAGATTGCACGATGTATTCTATGCATTTTTTAAGGCGATAAGGATGTGATTTGAGGGTGCTTTGGCTACCATTTCAAGTAGCTTGAGCAGCGTGCAACTCAATGTCCCCGAGGAATGTGCAACATTGTCGTTATTGGATGCAGAACTGCGTTTGTATGCTACATCTGTTTTGCTTTCTGTTGTTGTTATTGGTGGTGGTGGTGGGATTGCTTTGGCGTTTCTGGCGTTCCTTCAGCGTTTTGTTTGTTGGCGTTGTAGAATATATGTTGTGTTGTTTTGTCGGATGATGATTTGTATTTTGTATGTGTCATGTCTGTTGTGCTATATGTTTTAGTGTCAAGTGTTGACTATGGAAAATATTTACTGTACGAATTGTGTTTATATTATTAAGTGAACATAGGGCGGGCAGCCGGCAGAATCGTTTGCACGCCGAACAAAATGCTTAGTGGCATATTGTCTTTGCGTTCTGAGTTCAAATGCCGCCGAGGTCGACTTTACCTTTCCTCATTTCGAAGCCAATAAAACAAGTACCAGTTGAGTTCTGGGTTCGATATAATCGACCAGTCCCTTCCACCAAAATTCAAGGCTTTGTGCTTGTAGTAGAAAGAATAAAGTAACAGTTGTTTAGCGCGCAATAAGACCAGAGGAGAAGTAATAAATTGAGTAAAGAAATGCATAAGAATATAGCAAATATTATATATAACCTTGAACATATCTATCCAGACTAGCAAGGAGATCACAACGTACTGTCCAAGTACTATTTTCAAAGAAAAGAATGACAATCCATGTACTCTGGTTGGTAATCCGATATCACTTGACCAAATCATATCCTAAGCAAGACACGTTTAATTTAATAGTACAGCTCACACAGTACATATTCTAAACAATTACCACCTGATAATAATACAACCCACGCAGTACATACTTATACACATTTACTATCCAATAAAATCATTCTACACACATATTTTTACATAATCGACAATAACACATCCTACACGCAAACAACTCTATTCTGAGGGCTGTACCTAGCTGAGCTATTTTAAGGGTTGTATGTAATGTTGTAAACCTTAGCATATTTTATTTAATATGCTTATCTTTATATATATATATATATGTGTGTGTGTGAAAAAATAATTAAGATTCAGGTGAATTAGGTACTTAAATTGAGGCACCAAGTCAGTCTGGTATTATCCGCACAGCTCGAAGTAAGATGAATAAAAAGCAAATAAGTAACAAGGATGTTTAAGGTATAAGTGCATTATGGCCGTCTCAGGCGGCTCCATTTAATCGAACAATGCAAGCATTACATCAATTCGAAATACCGCCACCTTCGCATGCAGAATATAGGTTTTCAACACACAGGATACTCCATTATAATTTTCATACTCTAGTTCTGATTAAATATTTGCTGAAAATTATAATGGAGTATCCTGTATGTTGAAAACCTATATTCTGCATCCGAAGATGGCGGTGTATTTCAAATTGATGCAACGCTTGCATTGTTCGAATAAATGGAGCCACCTGAAACGGCTGTAATGCACTAAAACCTTGACATCCTTGTTACTTATTTGCTATATATACATATATATACATATATATATATATATATATTCTTTTATTTGTTTCAGTCATTTGACTGCAGCCATGCTGGAGCACCGCCTTTAGTCGAACAAATCGACCACAGGACTTATTCTATCGGTTCTCTTTTGCCGAACTGCTAATTTACGGAGACGTAAACACCGGTTGTCAAGCGGCGATGGGAGACAAGCACAGACATACACACACGTATATATATATATATATATGTATATATATATATATATATAATGGGCTTCTTTTAGTTTCCATCTACCAAATCCACTCACAAGGCTAAAGTAGAAGACACTTGTTCAAGGTACCACGCAGTGGAAATGAACCCGGAACCATGTGGATGGAGATCAAGCTTCTTACCACACAGCCATACCTGCGCCAGCGTTCTATATTTTTTTAAAGATATTTGTTCACATTCATTATCATACCTTATGTCCAATCATTATTGCCACTGATTTTACTCTCACGCCTCACATCCTGTTTATTTTCATTTCAAAAGCTTTGTGTTTTTTTATAGTTTCTCAACTTCCCGAATGATCATGTGTTTTTTTATCAGAATATAAAGATCATCTTTTTTTACTTCAATAGTTATATCTGGACACTTCGTTATCTTCTTAATCTGGATAGGCATGTCCCAGGTTATCGTAACCAGATTATTGTTATATACCGTATCGTACATACTTATTCATTTCATTTTGAGTTTATTTATTTCATTTGTCTAATTTTCATCGTGTGCTCTCACGATGCATTTTCTAACTTGGTTTTTAGTTATGGTTTTATCTGCAAGTCCCGAATCCAGTCCCCATATTCAAATTATTTCTATTTCCAGTACTAGGTATATGGATTATTGATCCATTTCTAATAAATTATCGCCTTCTTAGGATCGATACTCCAATTAAGAGCCAAGGCCTTTCTTGATGGTCATTGACAATATTAACCGGCTGATTAGCTTTGATTTCTATGTCTATAGGAATTGGCATATCCTAAAGTACGGTGTCTTTGTCATTCTCTGAAATGTATGTGCAAACCACTTCGTTTATGTTGGCATACATAATGCTGGCATAATTTCTAGTGTACGAAAGCCCTAATTATATCATCTCTCTAGATGTGTTTCTATCTTGGCTAAGAGTAGTTAATTGTTTCTCACCAAACTTCATTTAGCAGACTTGTTAGAGCGTTGGACAAAATGCCTCGTGGAATTTAGAAACAGATTAGCGTTCCGAGTGCAAATCTCACTGAGATCAACTTTGCTTGTCAGTCATCTGGTGTCGATAAAATAAAGTACCAGTCAAGAACTAGGGACAATCCAATTGACTAATACCTTCCCTGGCCTTCTATCCTGCACCTATCTTAGAAATCGGCAGCAGCGGCAGTGGTGGTGGAGGTGGCAGCGGTGGCGGAAGCAGCGGCGGCAACCGCGCGGTGGCTCTTTGTACTAGTTTTTGTATATGTTATTTTTGCGGTTCGGGATATAACTGGGATCTTGTTCAAAACGGGGGCACCAGTATTTTCTTAACGAAACACTTTGAAACTTGGGACACTGGTAGAATGTGTCATATAAAACATCTTTTTCTCTTAGTCTTCTTAACAAAAAAACCTACATCGCAAGTTATTTCATGTTAAAGTTGTCGTATTTCTGTAATTTCAACCAATGACTGACGTCCATTCAGCCGGATATTATTAAGTGCTGACTATGTAAACAAACGATGTCTGAAGCATATTGGCAGTAGAGTTAGGGTTAGGGTTAGGGTTAGGGTTAGGGTTGGGCAGTAGCTAATAAACCTTTCATACAGTTCAGGCAGATGTTAACGAAATAATCACGCGTTAAAGAAAATGAAAAAAGCAAATGTTGTACACATACAGTTCAGGCAGATGTTAACGAAATTGTAAATGGAGTTTAAATACGCTTTACACCGCTTAAACTTCCAAAGGAGCAAGTGTAAACAGCTGAATACTTGTCAGTGATTGGTTGAAAGTATCGAAATAAGACAATTTTTTACGTGAAATAAATTCGAATACAAAAATTTTTTTCTGTTCTATAACACAAAATAGATAAGTATACGAAGTTTGAAAGTCTTTCGGTACCCAAAACACTACATAAAACATTGATGAAAACTGGTGCCCTCGTTTTGAACAAGATCCTATAACTGTTGTTTGGGACTAAGTTAGTCCTCAATGGGAAGATCTTTGATGAAAAGTGGTTCCGTCATGACCGTCTCATCTTTTGGCATATTTAATATTTCCTTTATTTATCACTTTTTTTAAGTCGGTAAGTTTTAATTTGAGGGACTTTGGCCGCTGTTTCTAACGGGTCATGTTACCACATAGAGGTCGCCTCGTTCGGTGGTGAGGTTTTATTTATACATTTTCCTGTATCGTTCCCAATGAAGAATACACAAATACCCCATGTCATTTTCGGCATCAACAATGCAATGAAGCAGTGATTTGTCAATTGAATCCCCACCTCTTTAAGTTCAAAAGTTCAATACGGCTATCTATTGTTCACGAATGCATTCAATACAAAATTAGGCATCAACAGGCAGGGTTATTACAATGCTTGTCGGTAATCGTTCCGTTTCTCTTCGATCTGTGTGCAACTCCCGTTGAGATCAACTTTGCCTTTCATCTTTTGGTGGGTCGATAGATGAAGTAACCGTCATGTACTGGAGTCGCTTCTTTTCTATTTCGAGGTCTTTCTACCCGTCTCTGTTTCAGGCAGAAGCAAGCTGTGATCGGACCTGGAGAAGAATGGGCTCTACAAGGTCCAGAAATGACCTCTGTGTGTGTATGTGTGCGTGCGCGCATATATATGTATACATAGGCGCGCGTGTACTCACACACACGCCACATGTATGTATGGATGGATGGATGTGTATGCACGCATGTATGTGTGTATATGTGTGTGAGAAAGAGAGAGAGAAAGATAGATAGATAGATAGATAGATAGATAGATAGATAGATAGATAGAAAGCATACATTTTGCTTACTTTGTCTTAATCAAGAAAAATATATTCTCTTTTACTTGTTTCAGTCATTTGACTGTGGCCATGCTGGAGCACCGCCTTCAGTCGAGCAAATCGACCCCAGGACTTATTCTTTGGAAGCCTAGTACTTATTCTATCGGTCTCTTTTGTCGAACCGCTAAGTTACGGGGACGTAAACACACTACCATCGGTTGTCAGGCGATGTTGGGGGGACAAACACAGACACACAAACATATACACACACATACATATATATATATACATATATACGACGGGCTTCTTTCAGTTTCCGTCTACCAAATCCACTCACAAGGCTTTGTTCGGCCCGAGGCTATAGTAGAAGACACTTGCCCAAGGTGCCATGCAGCCACTCCCGCGCCTATATTACCAATTATTTTTTCACAACCTCCGAATAATCTGCATTTAACGTTTTGTGATCTGTTTCATTGTCTTCGTGAGTTTCCTGTATCTTCTTAAAGCAGAGGCATACTGGGTCCCTACGACTATATATATGATTTGGTAGCATATACATAGGAGATCTGGTGCAATGCTTTGTCGTGGGATTGCTATAATGCTGTTAAAACAGATCTACGTGTAACTACAATATTTTTTTTTTTTTTGATGTGTGTGCCACGATCCAAATCCTGTTGGAGTTCTGTTTTAAGCTTTGCGTTTCTAAGCCAGTCTTGTTTATTGGCGAGCGAGGAGAATCGTTAACACACCAGAAAAAATGCTTGGCGGCATTCTTCTAGATTTACGCTCGAGTTCAAATCTCACCGAAGTCAACGTTGCCTTTCAGCCTTTCGGGGTCGATGAAATAAGAACCAGTTGAACACTGGAGTCGATGTAATCGACTAACCACCCCCACAAAATTTCAACTCATGTGTCTATAATAGGAAAGATTATCATTATTACTATCAGTAAGGCGGTGAATCGTTAGCACGCCGGGCGAAATGCTTAGCGGCATTTCGTCCGCCTTGACGTGCTGAGTTCAAATTCCGCCGCGGTCGATTTTGTCTTTCATCCTTTCGGGGTCGATAAATTAAGTATCAGTGAAACACTGGGGTCAATGTAATCGACTAGTCCCCTCCCACAAAATTTCAGGCCTTGTGCCTATAGTAGAAAGGATTATTATTATCATTTAAGGCGGCGAGCTGTCAGAATCGTTAGCGTGCTGGATGAAATGCTTAGTGGTATTTCGCCCGTCGCTATGTTCTGAGTTCAAATTACGCCCCCGTCAACTTTACCTTTCATCCTTTCGGGGTCGATAAAATAAATACTAGTGGTTGTAAACGACTCATCCCCTCCCCGAAAATTGCTGCTTTTGTGGCAAAATTTGAAACCATCGTTATTTTTATTTTTCACCAATTTATCTATTCCTTTTATGTATAGACTACGAAAAGAAGTTTCCCTTGTTCCCATTTACGATGGCGTAACTTTCATTGTTTTATCATCGTCATTAAGCCTTGGAAGAATCTTTTGTTGGTCGATAGAAAGATTTTATATAAATTTCATTCTTTATTTCCACTTCAATAAGATTGTCATATTCAAAACTTCAATGTTAGAACTTTCTACTCTTAGATCGTATCAAATTCATTTGTGTTCATATTTTAATTAGTACATATTTTAATTAGTTTAGCATTTGTTGGTTAATATTGTAAGTATGCTTGGGTTTGATATTGTTGTGTTTTGCTATTTATTTTGTATATTTTGCATATTCTACATAATTTCTGTTTTCAATGTTTATAGTTTAATGTATTCCCCCTAACCCCGTTACATGTCATTTCCCCACCTTTTGTTGTACATTGTTCCGTGTTTATATTTTCTTGGTGTAGTATTTCCTTTAAGCATTCTATTTCTATCTCTGATATATTTTTGGCTTTGAAAATATATCTTCTTATGTTAGCTAATCTCTAGGATCCGACTTTACTTCTAGATCCGGGTTATTTTCTCTTCACATATTATACAAGCACATTGTAGTAGTCTCATGTTGAAGCGGAGTGTAACTGTAAAATATTTATGTATTATGGAAACACAATCTTTTCGATCCCATTTAATCTTTTTTCTCTTTGATTCGTGTCACACAGGGTATAAAATGTGACCTTTTATTTAGATTTTCATAATTTTTAACGAGCACCGATATATTTATTCCAAGAAACGCGAACGCTTCATCCTTTCAGGGTTGATGAAATTTCCAGCCTCGTGCCATAATTTGAAACCATTGTATTAGATACCAGAATATTAAATGCCGATCATTTTAGCCAACGACCCTTTTACGATGTACAAGACACCCCTTATCCGGTACTCAAATAACCACAACTTTCAATTAACTGGTATTCAGAAATGTGTGCGCGTTGCTTTCGCAATGCATATTTTGTTGGAAAGAAAATCTATGTATTGTTAATTAAAGTTAAGAGAGATTTTGCGTTGTGTTGATTTGGTGTCAGTAAAAGAAAGCAAGTTTCTGCTGTATCTAAAATGGATTATTGCTTCTCAAAGAATAGCATTTTGATTTATGTTACTGCATTTACAGTACCTACATTTCATTAGGTAAATAAAATTTGTTCTTTATTTAAATTACACTCTCATTTCTTCATATTGCTATCATTTTTACTATATTTGGTTACAAATTTTGGCACAAGGCCAGTAACTTCAGGGGAGATGGGTAAGTCGATTGCATCGACCCCAGTGTACAACCGGTACTTATTTTACCCATCCCGAAAGGGTGAAAAGCAAAGCCGACCTCGGCGGAATTTGAACTCAGAACATAAAGACGGACGAAACGGCGCTAAGCATTTTTGCCCTGCACGGTAACGATTCTACCAGCTCCACTGCCTTATCATTAAGAATACTAACAATAATACTGGTGCATATAGAAAGTCTTAATGAGTTTTGTAAGATAATATGGTAATTTAAAGAGTGATGAATAGATATCCGGAAAATTCACTCCCTCTCTCTCTCTTATCACTTTTCATAGAGAGACAATTCTCCATCTGCTGACTTTGTCATTCCGTTCGATATCCCTTCATTTCTTTAAGCACAAGATGCTACTTAGAAAGATGCAGGTCTTCTCAACCCTGTTATAATATCAAGGGTTAGCAAATAAACATCAGTCCTGCTTCAATGTTAATGCTTCCAGGCATGCAAAGAGCAGACAATAACACGTCTTAGCTCCTATTTGTTCCCAGGTGTACTCTGATCCGGAGTAGTACCACCTGTCAGGATTCCAGCTATGGCTTAACTAATAACGTACTGACAACTGGAAATGAAGTTGTCAATACATCTCCTCAGAACTTCCTTCTAGGAGCAGGTAAACTCATATACAAAAAAAAAACCCCAAAAAAACCTGAAGTACAGTTGATTTCCAGTTGTCTGAACCTCTGTTGTGCCATTGACGTAATTGCTGATTGTACCGAAAAGTGGATTCAGTGCTGTGCAACACTTTATACACTGAAAACAAATTCTTGCACATGAACTTCTTGGACACTCGATTGTAAGAAGTGGTCATATTCGGTTGCGAGTTAACATCCACGTTACATACATACATGCATACATACACAGAGACGCATGCGCGCACGCACACATATATACATACATTCATATTCATACATACATACATAACTACATACGTATGTACGTACGCCCATATATATGTACGATGTATGCATGTGCTTGTATATACGTGTGTGCCATGAGGATTATTATTATTATTATTATTATTATTATTATTATTATTATTATTATTATTATTATTATTAAGGCAGCGAGCTGGCAGAAGTCGACTTTGCCTTTCATCCTTTCGGAGTCGACGTAATTGACTAGTCCCCTCCTCCAAAATTTCATGGCCTTGTGCCTTCAGCCGAGAGGATTATTATTATTATTATTATTATTAATAATAATAATATTATTATTATTGAGGCGCAGAGCTGGCAGAATCGTTAGCACGCCGGGTGAAATGTTTAGCGGCATTTAGTCCATCGCTACGTTCTGAGTTCAAATGCCGCCAAGGTCGACTTTGCTTTTCACCCTAACCCTAAAACCCTTACCCTAACCCTAGCTCTAAAACCCGAACCCTAACCCTAAAACCCTAAAGCTAAAACCACTACAAACGCACGAACGATGTCATAAATAACAGTACCGCCGATAGTTGTTGTTGACAAACAACGGCACTAATTTTATTCAAGAGAAAAGATCCCATTACACCGCTAGAACATGTTGTTTACATTCCAAAGCAGTAACTGTTTTCACCTCAATAGACGTCAGTGATTGGTTGAAATTACCGAAATACGACAACTTTTAACATGAAATAACTTCAAATATGAAAATTTTTCTCTGCTCTATAAGACAAAATACACAAGTATACGAAGTTTTAAAGTGTTTCGGTAGAAAACACACTAGATAAAACATAAATAAAAAGTGGTGCCCACCAAATCAGAAAGATCCGAAACTATTATTATTATTGTTGTTACTGTTGTTTTTATTAAGGTGGCGAGCTGGCAAAATCGTTGTTGCACTAGAAAAAATGTTTAGCGGATTCTTTCAAACCTTACGTTCTGAGTTCAATTACCGAGGTCGACTTTCCTTATGATTCCTTTCTGGGTCGATAAAATAAGCACCAGGTGATCACTGGGATCGATATAATCGACTATTCCCCTCCCCCCAAAATTCCAGGCCTTCTGCCTATAGTAGAAAGGATTATTATTACGTTGGCAAGAGGTGTTATCCTGAGATATGGTGATAAAAAGACTCCAAATCTTAAAAATCTTTTTTTAGAATTCTTGCAAAATAAAGGTTCTGCTGATTGATTAAACATGTCTCAATTCCAAAATATTTAACAGTTTGATATGTCAAATCTTCAAGATCTAATCTTCCTAAACTTTTTTCACAAACATAGAATAATCTAGGAATCTATGAAATAAAGTCAAATTTCATAAAACAATCAAAAGGATATTAACCTATATACAGTTCTGCTCATCTTTTTTAAGGTTGACTTTTTATGTAACTGTGCCGTGTTGTGCTTTATGTATGTTCTCGAATATGTTTCTGTACAATTTCGTTTACACCTTTCCTTTTCTTATTGCAGTCGTTCCCGAATGTGACAGACGTCGGTAAATACCTAGACGGCCTTAGTGCCCAGTCGGCCAAACGAAATCTTCCTGTTATCTTATATTTGGCTTTCCTGATGATTATTGGTATTTTTGGAAATTCCCTCGTTTTGTACGTCTACAGCTACCGCTTTAAGCGATCATCTTCTGTATATTTTATCATATCTTTGGGAATATTTGACTTATTAGCTTGTGTTATTGCAATACCAGTAGAGATCTATGATATCCAGCATAAGTATACTTTTTACAGTCCAATTGCCTGCACACTGGTACGATACTGTGGTTCTTTTGTCCAATATTCTTCTGTGTATCTTTTAGTTGGAGTAGCTATAGATCGCTACATCAAGATATGCTATCCTCTCAAAATGATATCACCCAAAAAAATAAAATGGATGTGTGTCGGAGCAACAATTGCTGGAGTGATTTCGTCGTCACCAACTTTTTTACTTTATGGCATAAAAGAAGAGAAAACTCCTCACCCAGACATTCGCGGTGGTAACTGTTCTATTGCTCAAAAGTATTACAAAACTCTCTTCGAAATGATATATTTTTTGCTGATGTCCGCAACATTTGTTGCTTGCGTGTTATTGATGATAATTCTGTACAGTCTCATATGGTGTACCGTAAAACGTCGTCGTGGTTCGGTTATTGGCGATTCAGTGAGGAAAACTAGTGAGACAGACAGCACCAAACGTATGTATTATAAAAAACAAACGAGTGTCAACAGTGACGATGATAACAATTCTGTCTTTTTACCAAACAACCACAGTAAATCGTCTAGCAGGCGACTTCGGAGAAGAATGAGTAGCGTTTCTGCTGTTTTGAAAAAAATCAAAGTTACCCGTACAACAGTTCTCCTCTTTGCTGTCACCCTTGCTTTTATTTTGAGTTATTTTCCATCAGTCATTGCTATGGTTTATTTGAAGAAAAAAATCCATAAATACGAGTTACTTTACACGTTTTTTGTTAAATTTTCCTTCATGAATAATGCCATAAATCCTATAATTTATAGTTTTTTAAACGTAAACTTTCGAACCGAATGCAAGGAATTATTGAAAAGGTGTTACTGTGGCAAGATCAAACCTCCTTCAAGACAGACATCAATGGAAACAGAAGAAGATGTGAAATAAATATAAAGATCTGGGGAAGATTAGTGGACAATTGTCTTCGTATGTACAGCCCCATGCTAATAATGTAACAGTATAGAAAACGTGTAACATTTCTATTATATGAAAGCACGGCATTAATCTTTCGATTGTTTTATTCCTATGAAAAACAGATCATATCGACGTTGAAAAAGTAAAATAAGTTCATTTATAAGCCACGTGACCCAGTATAGCCACAACCAATTGGCAGAAACAGCAAAAGAATAAGAGTTTGTATGGAGCGTCACGTCATTAAGAGAGGAGATAAAAACATGCTGACGTGTAAGCCTTTCCCAAGAATATTAACAACGTAAGCGAAAGGAAAATAATCTAAATTGGTATCGAAACAGAACTGCACACACACTTCTACATCGCGACATCCAGCATAAAAAGTACAATTATATAACACGCATCTAATTCTAACCAAATCAAAGTAAAATAATCAACAAGAAAATCTAGCTTTCCGTTTAACAAATACATCAACCAACTGCAATTTTAGTATGACGACGTGCTTCTGTTATCAACAGTCAATATTTTACTGAGAATCTTCAATTTCTGGCCTTTTGTTATGTCGTGACCTAGCGCTTCTCTCTTCTACAGATATTAAAGTGGTAATATTTAATGGTAATTGAAAGAAAATTGCAGCAGCACATCATGTCTTGGAATAGAAGGTAGAACCCGTTTTCTGCTTCTGATTTCCTATTGTGTGTCTCTCTTTTAAGTGTGACACCAGATAGTCAATGTATCTCTACATTTCAAGAGCAAAAGACATCTTGTGGGTATTATCTTACGTCATGTGTAACCACTTCAAGGTTTTGTATTAAGTACATTTCTTCATTCTTATCTGAGATATCACTACGTGCAATGACCAATACCTCTCACTTAACATTCACAAATATCAATGCACTCACAAAATTTCTCTTAGCAGCATCAAGCAGGGAGAGAAAAGTAAAAGACTCATTCATTAATCTTATTCGAAAATTGATCATCGCAATTAAGATGTAATGAGCTCACAGCTACATAATAGCGACTATTAACTAGTCACAATACTCTGTTCCTGTCAAAAGTAAATTAAATTTTAACTATGGAATTTTTCTTGGAAGCAGAATTCATTTTGAACCAGTAACAAACTCTCAGCACGCATCCTAATCTTTTCCAGGAATAAAACAAAGGTGAGTGTAACTCGCACCGAGTGCTTATGTGTCAATTTGAAATATACGTTTGCCTGAGCTATCTCAGATAATTATTTGTTATTCTTGCTTTAAGGGGATAATCCTTCACTGCCAGTTCTTGCCAGCTTTCAGCTTTTAAAATCAATCACAAAATTGTTTCACATTCACCGATCACTCTTAAAATATTCATGAACAGAAAGAAAAATCTTGATAGATTTCTTGTTATACCTCAAAATTTTTATCATTCAAGATTTCTTAACTTCATTAAATCCAGTGTAACAAGAACAAGAAGAAAACATTGCATGAAATGTAGTGTATGACGATTACTAACTGTATATAACTCCCACCTCCAGTGATCGTAGCTTCGATTTGTTGCTCTGCTTCAACTGAAAAGTGACTTTATTCCCCCAAAATTCAATTTCAATCATCTAAGAGATTACATATAAACTTCATTCAAAGTTAATTTCATATCATGTTATGTTTGTAAATCATACAGTTCCATTGTATGTTTAATAAAATTTTGTAGCTATTTTTACCAAAAAAAAGTGAAATAAAAAGTAAAAACGTTTGTGTGAATTTTTTTTTTAAAGTTTTGTTAACGTAAAAAGTACATGTTGTCATCAATAACCTGTATAAATCGATCAATA
This sequence comes from Octopus bimaculoides, assembly GCF_046866305.1. Classification (NCBI taxonomy): domain Eukaryota; kingdom Metazoa; phylum Mollusca; class Cephalopoda; order Octopoda; family Octopodidae; genus Octopus; species Octopus bimaculoides. The sequence continues at coordinate 22,640,418 of NC_142928.1, forward strand.
CCCCAAAACCACTCGGTAGTTTGAGTACTAAGCCTGTTTCATCCAGCCACTCTCCCACAAAAATCGTTATTCCAAGATTATATGTCCCGTGTAATGTGGGAATCGTTTAAAATAAAGAGATGTATGTTCTGTAATTCTCACCATCATAGATATTTTGATTGTGCAGGATGCGACAAAAAAAAAAAGAAAAAGAAAAGAGCCTCCCAGATTCAACATATATATCTGTAAAAGGCAGGATATGTGTGTGTGTGCGTGTGTGTGTGCGTGCGTGTGTACGTGAATGTACTTTATGCACGTCCACAAATTAGCACGCATGTTGCTCCAATTTTAGGACATTGGTCACGACCATGGCTGTGCTTTTGTCAACTTATTTCCACCGAGGCACCACCGGATAGCGGTAAAAATAGCTTTTCAACCATAACTTTTACCAATTTCCACGTCGGTGAAATCCATAATTTTGCTAACATGAGTTAAGTCCCCTGTCTTATAGATTAATTCACCCTACTACAATGCCTCCGAAAAAAATTAGATTTGGACTACCTAAGCAATCTCAGCGTAGAAAAAGAGAAAGAGAAGAAGAGACTAACTATCAGCAGATTCATTAGTAAAATATTATAACTTTTGAGGGCGAAACCTGATAATAAGAGCTTGCGGATATTCCGCTACAAAACATTCAATAATATCGAAGCAATAACTTTCATAAATCAGGGTATAATTTTTGAAGACTCTTTCTGAACCTAGTCAACGACGGGTATTTCTGCTAGTTCTTGATAAATGTTTCATAAGTAAACACAGCGTGCACCAGTCCAAGCTATGATGGTAACTGAAAGAAAACTGCTCGTTAACTCCATGAAGAAATCCTTACTATCCGCTTAAATTCACGAGCGCCACACTAATGCGAAGTTCTTTTTTCGCAACCAATATAAATTCCTTTCAAAGTTAAATTTCTGCAACCTTCAGAACAATTTTTTCCAATGTACAAATCTCTCTCTCTCTATCTATCTATCTATCTATCTCAATCTCTCTATCAATTCATTTCTCCCTCTCTCTTCTAGCTCCCTCCTCACTCTCATCCATCTTCCTCGCCTCCTCTCTCTTTCTCTTTCTCAAATTTATACAATGAGTTTATCTTCTACACGAAGCATTCTTTCTGAGATAAAGCATATCCTTTCAATACCATAATAGAGCATGGGATAGCTTGTACGTGGTTGCTTGACCGTCTACAAATAGCAACCAAATCTCCCTCATATCATACCATGCCGTCTTGTAAAATAGCTTGGATAATGCATCGCATGATAACACTGAAATGTCAGAACGGTCTTTGCTGGACAGACTTTAATACCAGAGATCGATCAATGCGAGTCTGAGCGGAAGCCAAACAGCTACCGCCAACACCATTACACTGATGATACCAGGAGTTGATGGCGAGGTAAAGTACAGTCGTCATGACTTTGAAATGTGGAACATTTAGAGGTTAGTGAAATTGAGACAGAAGAAGAAAGAAAATATAGAAACTTAAAAACTCCTTCTACCAAACGTAATTTCAAAGAAGTACTACGCGACGCCTATGATGAACAAAGGGGGAAGATAGAGAGCTAATGATAGGGAGGACAACTAGACCGTCCTCAAAGTCAAACTTCTGTGAGTTACTGACCATATTTGTGGAATGAGCAAGGTCCGTGTACCAGTCGTATGGAGGATGACATGGTTATGGAATAGTACAGTAGACAGAACCACAAAAGCCAAGTCTCGAAAGAGTGAAGACGAGGAATGTTCGAGTTGAGCGATCAACGGAACAGCCTGCTCGTGAAATTAACGTGCAAGTGGCTGAGCACTCCAAAGACACGTGTACCCTTAACGTAGTTGTCAGGAAGATTCAGTGTGACACAGAAAGTGACAACGCTGGCCCTTTAAATTACATATGCAACTCATTTTTGGCAGTTCAGTGAACTGAAGCAACGTGAAATAAAGTGTCTTGCTCAAAGACACAACGAAGCACCGGTAACCAGCCTTCATTCGGGAAGGTAGTATCGTTATCAAGAAGCTGGAAGAGATGCTACATGTGAGGTGAATCAAAAAAGGAAGAAACCAAAAGTAAGATGTTTACTGGTGCTTCACGTGTTCTACTCAGTAAGAAATAGAAGTATGAAGTGTTCCGGATTCTGAGGAAATGTGTTAAGGTAAATCAGGATGTCGTTGACGAAAAAGTGCTTCCGAACTGATAAAAGTGCACTTGCACTGTTTGATGTTTTGAAAGAAAAGGCATAAAGACAATACAACGAACGGCTGCTGAATGGGGAGAAGATGTAGGAAAAAGAGGGATCCCATAGAAGGAGTAGCTACTGTCATTACTATTGCATTAAGGATATGAAGATAGGGAAAGCAGCTGAACTGTTAGTGATAGTCTCCGAGAAGTAGAAAATATCTGGCGAAGCAGAACATACGTTGATAACTCGTGAAAAGCAAGGGAGATGATTTTTTTTTTTTTAAGTAACAATAGAGGCATTAAACTGATGGACTAGGTCATAAAAGTATCAAAGAGAGTTATCCAGGAGAGAACTAACTTAAATGAAATGCAGTTTAGGCTTGTATATCTGAACGTAAAACTACCAATGCCATCTTCCTAGTGATGCAACTACAAAAGAAGTTTTTAGTCAAGAACAAGTCATCATACCCAGCATTTGTTTACTTAAAGAAGACCTTTGACATAGTTCCACTTGGTGGGTGGAAGGTGTAGAAGAATGACTAGTCAGAACTGTGTAAGCTGTGTACAGTGACACAGAGGTACAGCTAGCGAAATAAGAGTTAACAACGGGATCGGTGATAAATTTAGTTTGCATGTAAGTGTCTAACGTCCATCAGAGTTTGGTTCTTATTCTTTTCCGGTTTCTAATAATTCTGTAAGTCATATATAAGAGTTGAAGACTGGTTGTCTACCAAAATTCCTGGACGCTGACGATTTGTTCTCATAGCCGAACGCGTTGAAGAAATATAGGAAAAGTTGCTTCATGAAAGCAGGGCCTAGAATTCAGACGATTAAAGATCAATTCAAAATGCCTTCATTAGCAGAAAAGAAAACAGAATACTACTGCCAAATGGGAGTGCCCGACATGCAATAAAGGCAATAATTCTATGCAGGGTAACTAACACCAACAACGGGTATACAACGGGTGAAGTGGGACCTCAAGCAGGATGACAGAGAATAATCTCATATAAAGTAGATGTTCAGTAGTGGAGGCGCAATGGCCCAGTGGTTAGGGCAGCGGACTCGCGGTCATAAGATCGCGGTTTCGATTCCCAGACCGGGCGTTGTGAGTGTTTTTTGAGTGAAAACACCTAAAGCTCCACGATGCTCCAGCAGGGGATGGTGGCGAACCCTGCTGTACTCTTTCGCCACAACTTTCTCTCACTCTTACTTCCTGCTCCTGTTGTGCTTTTAATTCAAAGGGTCAGCCTTGTCACGCTGAATATCCCCGAGAACTACGTTAAGAGTACACGTGTCTGTGGAGTGCTCAGCCAATTGCACGTTAATTTCACGAGCAGGCTGTTCCGTTGATCGGATCAACTGGAACCCTCGACGTCGTAAACGACGGAGTGCAACAACAACAATAGTAGCGAGCAATAAGAGCGGCCAAGAAATGAAGTTTCTCAATTGACTAGAAATTTCGTTAAAAAAACAGATGATTTCTTTTACATGGGTGATTTAATCAACAATAGAGAAGGCATAGTAATGAGAGTAAAGGCAAAGTGGAAAAAGTTCAAGGAGCTATTATCTCTTTGGAGGTTTCACTCTGTAAGTGACGTGTACACAATAATGCTTTTGTACGAAGTGAGATGCTGCATGTGTGTGAAACATAGGTGCTGAATATAAAAGATTTACGAAGGTTGAAAAGAAATAAAGGGAGCATTCTACCCTAGGTGTAGAATATCCGTGTGCAAAAATGACTGAACACAAGCGTGCTGAAA
>NC_142928.1:22644883-22707383 GCF_046866305.1 Octopus bimaculoides
TAGTCGATTACATCGACCTCAGTGTTCGACTGGCACTTATTTTATCGATCCCGAAACGATGAAAGAACGGAAGTTAACTTATATTTTATGAGTGAAATTAGGTAAACAGAAATTGTATAGAAGTCTCACAGTAGAATTGTACCTGTATTTCAAAGATACAGCATACGACAAAATGTTGAAGCTTACAACAAAATGTATATGTGTCTGTGGAGTGCTCAGACACTTTCTAATCCAATGAGCAGGTAATTCCGTTAACCGGCCGAGTCCTCATTGTCGAAAACGACGGGGACACACACACACATACGAGAGGAAGTCAAAAATTAACCGCACTTTCGCCATAACAAAATTTGCTGATTGCATTCTGTGGTCTAAATGATGGGCTGAGACATGTATGCTAGGAGGAACTGGGCCAAGTGACGTGAGTCATAGCATTCACAATATCTATTGGTATTCATTCGATTCGTGCTAGTTGTTAACTGTTGGCATGTACGCGTGCTTCTTATCATAACTTCTTTTATCTGCAGGTTACCGATATTACCATCTTTAGCTTTATTGGTAGCTGTGATATCTTTATTCATGTTCTTACATTTTCAGGTTGTTTTCTGAAAGATGAAGTGTATGTGAGAGATGCACTTTGATTCGGAAGTATATTGGCTGAATTGTTCTGCTGATTAAACATTCAATGTATTTGGTGCATTGGATCTATTATACGACTTACGTACGCAGGCGCATGTCTATTTTGCGGGTGGAGCAGTAGGCAACATGCATAGATTTTTGTCGTTCGGAAGCCGTTTCTACAATAAATATTTCCATTCAAAAGGTCTTGACTGGATCATATGTATATCTAAGCTTTCCCTTTGAATGGTCGTGCAAATAGCAACAGTTATATTGTCGCTGAAGTGTTGTAGATTCAACATACAGGTATTGGGAGTGTTCTTCCATTGAGCCTGTGAGCTTTGAACGTGAGTGGTAATGGATGCTGGATGTCTGTTGTTTGTAAAGCCAAACGAAATGCTGCTAAGTATTTCGTCCGGCATGCTGACAACTCTGCCAGCTCATCGCCATAAACCCTTTCTACTAAAGACATAAGTCCTGAAATGTAAGGGAGAGGAGGGGAGAAGGGGCCAGTCGATTACATCAACTCCAGTACTCAACAAGTACTTTATTTTATTGACCCTGAAAGGATAAAAAGCAAAGTCGACCTTGGCGGAATTTCAACACAAAACGTTCAGACAGACAAAATGCCACTAGATATTTTGTCCGGCATGCTGACAACTCTGCTAGCTCACCGTTTTAATAATAATGGTTTCAAATGTTGGTACCAGACCAGCAGTTTTTGAGGGGGATATATATATATATATATAGTATATATATATATATATATATAGAGAGAGAGAGAGAGAGAGTGTGTCCCAAAATTAAGGCAACCAACTTTTTTCACTTTTACCAAAGCAAAATATTGTTATATTTCGAGTCTGAGCCTTTCAATGCAATGGTAAAAGAAACACAATTATGACATTACCATATTTATTCAATATGACCACCTCTGTTTCGAATCACAGCCTTAAGTCTAGGTGCGAATGCTTCACATACGGCACGCAGCTGTTCTTGTGGAATCGAAGCCCATTCCTTCGCAGTTTTGCCTTCAGAGCGTCGAGCGAAGCATGAGGAGTATTCAAGACCCTCGGCTCCAAAATGGACCAAACAGAAAAATCCAGCGGGTTGAGATCGGGGCTTCTTGAGGGCCATACATCCTTGCCTATGAACGATGGAATGTTTTTTCTGAATCCAGTGTTGTATCTGCTTGGAGCAATGGGATAGTGTCGAGTCCTGTTGGAGACTCCACTGTGCGCCTGGAAAGTGCTCATTACCCATGGATGCAGTTCAGCTTTAAAATGCCGCTAATGTATTGTTGGGTGTCAATTTTAACACCCGAGGACACAAAAACAAAGGGAGATCTTCCAGTGGCTGTCACAGTCATCCAAACCATAACTGACTGTGGATTTTGGCGTCGATTTACGAGTCTACCCTCGACGGAGGCAGATACACTCCAAAGTCGGTCATTCTGGTGGCTTATTGTCTGTTCGATGTTAAATTTCTTTTCATCAGTCAACACTGGGTTGGGCAGAGTGCCTTCAGCAATCTGACGCAGGATAAGGTGACTTCTCTCCAGTCTCATGGCCTTATACACTTGCATGAGGTCACGACAGCAGATCGTCTTGTAGGGGTGGGTCCTGATATCCTCCTTCAGCACCCGCTACATCAATATTTGGCTTATTTTTGCTGTGGTAACCAGTTTTCTGACAGTACGACGAGGATTTCGCTGTATCTTTTCTATGGTGCTTTTGATAAGCTGAGGGGTCTGCACACTTCTTTTTCGGCCACATCCAGGTCGATCAGCGGTGGAACCAACATCCTGAAATTTCTTGACCATTTTCCAAACTGTTGTTCAGTTAATTTTAAGCTTTTTTGCTGTAGTCGTATTATTTTCGCTTCCTTTGTGGATGGTTATGATTGTATTTCGGTCTATAGCCATTATCTAATTTATAAATCTGAATTTATTTAGCCTGAAACAAAAAGAAGGACACACACTAATGATGTATAATTTTCATATCTTATCAGATTAATTGTTATTAAAGTCCAAAACTTTGGTTGCCTTAATTTTGGGACATCCTGTATGTGCGTGTGTGCATGTGCACGCGCGCATTTATTTATTTATTTGGTGTTTCATGTTAATTTATTTTGTTTGTGTTAAGCAGAAAAAATGAAAATATCAAAAAAAAAAAAAAAAAGCATGACTGAAAATCTGCACAAATAATGAAATAGTTTTAACAAAACAATCAAGTTTGATAGATTGTGAGAAAATATTTCTTCACTGAGATATGTTTATTTCAAAAGAAACAAGTCAATTGAGGAACTATTTTTGTTATTTTTTCCATCTTTCCTTTCACATGCAAATACATGTACACATACTCACTCACACACACACATTAATGGACGTCATTTGGAATTTAACAAAGACTGCTTTACATAGTCCTTTGCAACATCAGGCATTTGCAGCAATGCCAGGCAATGATCTGCGAAATTTCTCCAGTGAGATCTCTTTACAGTAGCTCTTGTAGAGCACTCCAGACTAAAATGTGCACTTAAGATATTAATAATATGTTTGACTTGAATTCTTGTCATAGGTATTCTATAAAGTTTTTATATACATCAGAAATACAAACAGGAAATATGACAATCTTAAGACAAAAAAACAAACAAAAAAATTACCTTCGAAACCATATCTGCATTTTACAAATATTTAACCCATTTTATTCATGTGGGCAAAATGAAAGTAAATTTTCTAAACAAACAATTGCTCACACATATGATCATGTGTGGGCAACTGACATTTTGTGTGTGTGTGTGTGTGTGTGTGTATGTACACACACACACACATGCACATTACACTCATAATGTACCAATAGAAGAGTTCAATACTGGAAAGGTGTACCAATTCTTTAATGGAATTTAAATCAGTAATCCATTACCTATGGTTTCATATTGATGAATTAGTTATTTTTCATCTAACAACATGACCAATACTCCACCATAGTGCTTCTTTGTGGCATGCCACATGTTTCTAATTAAAAAAATTAACTATACCATCAGCATGAAACCATTGGTACTTGATCATTAATTCAAATTCATTCCATTAACACAGACATACATTTGTACATAACTGCGAACCAGACCCAGTTCTTAAAATAAGAACTAGTAATTAACTTTTAGCTATGTGCTGAGAGAGGTGTGATTTGGGGGTGTTTTGAAGTATGATTGACACCAAGACTTTTCCAAGTTAGTTAAAATGCTAATTACACCTCAAAACTGGTACTTTGTTCAGCAGTGGAAATTAATAAGGATTTGTTTGTGACATAAAATTTTCTTCTTTTAATGTGAAGTTCATAAGATTTATATAATTTATTTACAGTAAGGGAATATATGTGAGTGTATATATGTGTGTGCATATGTAATGACATCCCAGTGTAAATGTGTGTTTGTATATATGTTCCTACCTACATCATCTTCTACTTTATCTCTGCCTCTATCATGCCAAATTTCCAAACACCAAAATATTCTAACAAGTCAACATAACTGAAATTGCATTTGTGGTTGTTTTATGTATTGTGCCTATCTACTTTCTTCTCCTCCATCTTGTCACCACAATAACCTTTCTAGTATAGGTACAAGGCCTGAAGTTTTGTGGGAGAGGACTAGTCAATTACATTGACTCCAGAATTTCACTGGTACTTAATTTATTAACCCCAAAAGGATGAATGGCAAAGTTGACCTTGGCGGAATTTGAACTCAGAACGTAGCGAGGGGTGAAATGCTGCTAGGTATTTTGTCAAGCTTGCTAATGATTCTGCTAGATCACTGCCTTCTTGTTGCCACAATAACAATATTTGTTTTTGTGGTTGCTTAATGGATCTAACAAGGCACCATCCAGTTCATTTTTTTGACACTTTTCCTTCGTCAACTGACCCCTTGACTTTCTCACCCCCTCATACCACTCCACTTGCTTCTATTTCAGGTTTAGTCTTAATTTCCTCATATTCAGGTGATGAATTAATGAGACTAAATACTATAATTTTCACAGCAAATAAACTTGTATAACAATATCATCATCATCATCGTTTAACGTCCGCTTTCCATGCTAGCATGGGTTGGACAATTTGACTGAGGACTGGTGAACCTCAGTCAAATCGTCCAACCCATGCTAGCATGGAAAGCGGACGTTAAAAGATGATGATATTGTTATATATATATATATATATGTATATATATATATATATATATATATATATATATATATATATATATATATATATATATATATATATAAGCAGTAGAAGCGCCATTGTAATGTATAAATAAAAAAATATGTACATATATGTATGAATGTATATAAGGACATGTATGCGTGTGTGTGTGTGTGTGTGTGTGTAAGGATATTGTTTCCATGCATCTTCCTTATAAATGGTTGAGCATAAATAATGTTAAATTTTTCCAAGGAACAAAAGTCCTGTAGTTTCAGCAGCTTTGTCAGTTTTGATGTGTGAAGAAGAGTGGAATGAAAATGGCTTACTTAAGAAAGAGCTAATGAGCTGGTGTCAGAAAAGATGATCAGGCTAAGGAAAAATCTGTCATAGCATCTTTTGTCTAAACCACGCCAGCATGGAAATAATGACATGATAAAAATTATATATATATACATATATAAAGATAGATAGATAAGCAGCCAGTACACTCTGTAAAGTGATTGGCTTTAGGAAGAGCATCATGCTATAGAAACCATGCCAAAGCTGACAGAAGAGCTTGGTGCAGTCTTCTGACTTGTCAGTTCCTGTGAAACCATCTAACCCATGCTAGCTTGGAAGAAGATTAAATAATGATGATGAGTGTCATCATCATCACTTTACATCCTCATTCATTCACACACACACATATATATATAAATAAGGATTTACTTTGCGTAATGAGATAAAAGACCAAGGCTGTACACAGCCTTCGTCTTTTATCTCATTACGAAAAGTAAATCCTTATATTCACACGTTGATATATGACCTACGTTGGACCTCTTATTCGCATAACCACCGAATCTGGAGCTTAACTGTGGTCTATCCATAGCACTTACTCAGCATTAGCTGAAACCTCTGGGTCTAATTGGCACCACTATCGCTCATAACCTATATATATATAAAAGCATTGTGAATGAAATCAGGTAGATGAAAATTCTAAGTCCATTTAATGGATTGTATCAGTAATTTGAAGGGGCCAACTTTGTCTTACAAACAGTGTCCTGTCTACTCTGTGAGAGAATTATGTTAAGGGTACATGTGTCTGTGCAATATCCAGTCACATACCTATTTATTCAATGAGTAGTTTATAGTAGTTATAGTCTAATTATACTTTAGTATAATTAGTACAGACTGTATAGTAGTTTACTTAACTGCACAAATGTAAACTCATGATCAGAAATTCCAAGCACATACATGTATATATACATATATATATATATATATATATATATATATATATATATATATATATATAATCGTTATAATGTCCACTTTCCCATGCTTGCATGGGTTGAATGGAGTTTATTGGTGTAGATTTTCTTTGACCGGATGCACTTCCTGTTGCTAACGATGGTTTCCAAGCAAGCTAATATATCCCCATGTCCACACATCCTTTCGCAGAATATTGGAAATAAAGGCCATTCATTTACCTCAATCATGTGATGTCAAGGACAAGGAGACACGAACAGACAGACAGAAACACACACATGTGCTTCTTTCAGTTTCCATCTACCAAATTCTCTCACAAGACTTTGACTGGCCCAGGGATGTTGTAGAAGACACCTAAGGTGCCATGCAGTGTAACCAAACCTAAAACTACATCATCATCATCATCGTCGTTTAACGTCCGCTTTCCATGCTAGCATGGGTTGGACAATTTGACTGAGGACTGGTGAAACCAGATGGCTACACCAGGCTCCAATCTGATTTGGCAGAGTTTCTACAGCTGGATGCCCTTCCTAACGCCAACCACTCCGAGAGTGTAGTGGGTGCTTTTACGTGCCACCGGCACGAAGGCCAGTCAGGCGGTACTGGCAATGGTTTGGAAACAAGTTTCTCAACCATACAACCATGTTTATGCCATAAACAGGTAATACACCCCTCTTAGAGCTGTGACTATTACTTCACATTATAATTCAAAGGCTAAACTTTTGCCATCCAAGAGAAAGAGATTGCTGTTAATATCTGTTGAACAAAAGAGACAGTGAAGGCCTTAGAAGCTCTAGATGCACTTAAAATGCTAATTATATTACATATCTGTTAAAAACATTACACATGATCAGCAGCTGCCCCAAAATGTCAAGATTATTCCCTTCTTATGTGGCAGGATAATGTTGCATAAACAGCATATAATGCCAATTGCAGGAAGGGCTGCACCAGGACAAATATAAAAAAAAATATTTCTGGTTTTGAATTCACATATACATTCTAATATATGAAGAATAAATATTGATGGCTTCCACTAAATTCAAATAAAATAGATTTGATATAGTTAATTAGGACAGAAAACAAAAGTTAATGATCTGATGTAGAAATCAGATGTTCAGCAGATTATTCGAAATTAGTGAGATAAAGATCAAATATAGTCAATTCCCTCAAAACCTACCTTTACTCTGCCCAGATTTTGAATCTACATATACATCCATAATCATTGGGATTGTTTAAGTAATAATCTGGAAATGATGAGGTTTTCATACAAAGAAACCATCTAACTCATAACCTAAAAATTGAATCTATAAGCAGTACGGTGAAAAATATTCAAGACTTTTCTGAAATTCAAAATGATGGAGACTTGTTGTAAGAAATCAACTCCTTCTTTACAGGAAGAATTGAAAGAATTAAAAACGAAAGACACAAACCTACCCTCTATTTTAAATAATTCTAAATTGGTCTGGCAAAAGGGGTTGTGTCCATGGACTTCACAAGGCTTCCAAACAGACATAAATACATGACACATACACGCATATACAAACAAACACACACACACATGTTCAAGGAGGCCAAGAAAGACATGAGGTGAAAGGGTGAAGAATCTTAACAGACTGCATCTCACAAAGGACCATGACTTGGAGCAAAGTACTAGAGAGAACTCATCCAACCCATGCAGGCATGGAAAAACAGAAATAAAATTGATGGCAGTGATGGAGATTGAGACTCTTCCTGACCATTATACTGCTCTATCCTTTTCTTTGATACTTTTCGATCTATCCCCCTCCTCCTCTTTTATTAATGCGTACTCCTGTTATTCTTCTATCTCCCACCACACAGCTGCTGTGTAGAGAGGTGGCACCTTGTTCAATAGACCCATCTGCCTTCAATCTTTACCCTTTTATGACTGACTTTCAGTCCCCCTTTTCTATCTATCAATCACTCTCAATTCTATTATTCCCGCCCTTCTCACTCAAAACTGACATTCTTCACACTCTTACCATCACCCATCTTCATTGTTATCCATCTCCCTCTCTCTCACATCACTTCCTCCTCTATCTCACATTGTTAACATCCTTCACATTCTCTCTCTCCCAATTCCAGTACCTGCTCTTCTATCACTCCTACCACTCCCTCTTTATGCCACCCATGTTGTTTCTTTCTATTCAAACATCATGTGGTTGTGTATCACTACCTTCTTTTACTTTCTCTTCTATAATTCTCTCATCTCCTGTTCACCAACTTCTTTACAGAATTTACTGGAGAATGAACAAACAGAGACAATGTAAAATGGAAAGAACTCTTTAGTGTGACAAGGAACAAGACAACCTTTACAGTTGGTGTCACAATAAAATACACCCAGTAAATTCTGTAAAGAAGTTGGTGAACAGAAGATGATAAAATAGGAGAGACAAACACTTTAATCAAGGACATGATTACCTCTCCAGTGTTGGTGGCATGATAAAATGCTCCCAGTATATTCTGTAAAGTGGTTGGTGAAGCCAAAGACAACTAACCATATAAAACATGTCAAAATGGAACGTACCAGTCAGAAATGGTTCATGACCAATCTAGGGTAGTCACACCAACCATTTGTCTGAATAAGGACCCAGTCTTAAGTGATCCACCCAACCTATACCAGTATGGAAAAACAGATGGAAAATGGCAACACATACATGCCTCTTAATATCATGTGGACTATGGGTGCCTTCAACAGAGTCAATTTTGCTACACATAAACCTATCAGGTCCCATGTCAGAGGAAAAACTTCCTCCCTTCCACACACTAGTCTTGAAGACCCAGAAAAAAGACCATAAACACTATCCTTTGTTTTAACCGGATTATAACAGAAAATACACATGTACACACACACACACACATTAACATAATCTGCATACATACACATCCAGACATATACATATATTAGAGTTATTTTCCTGCACACTACAGATGTGTTTCTATCTTCAAATATTATCAAGCAAATACTGAAATCAAACATTTTTTTTTAAATAATAAAATGGGTGGATGAGAACTGAGTAAAATTTACTGGAGCTAGTTACACAAAGACATTTTGAATAGAAATCTAGTAAGACAAAATTTTGTATAGAAGTCTAATAAGACGAATAAAAACTAGCATCTCCGTCTTGAATTTCTGAGAGTTACCATTCACCCATCTTGTAAAAAAAATATTTAAATTTTAGTATTTGCTTCATCACAATCCTCAAACTGAAACATGTCTGCAGTAAATTGCAAAATACCATAAATAATATTTCTAAGTGCCTAAACTCTTTGGTAGTTACTTTGATAGTGCCTCTCTAGATTATGAACTAGAATACCCATTTATATAAATATATGTGTGTATGTGTGTATGTATATATATATATATATATATATATATATATATATGCATAGACAGCTGGATACATATATGCATGCATGCACACATAAGAAAACATATATACATGCATGCACACATAAAAAAAACAATTTTCATGTGTCAGAAAACAACAGGCACTCGTATATTAGGTAATAAAGTGAATATGTTATTCATCTGAAATTATAAATTTAATCTTATAACCAATTCATGTTACCAAAAGGTTTCATGTTGAAAAACATTCCGAGCATGGAAAGATAAATCAACAATCATCAGACATGACTAAATAGAAGTGTATAGAGTGGGCTCTTTGTTATGGAAGGCCTGAAATTACATTTGGTTTATAGGTCTCAAAGGTGTTAAATAAGTCACATGACATGGGGTGGCTTCAAGTCTCCAGTAATAAAGAGTCTAAGCTATATTCTTCCAAACATTTATGTCCGATGAATGTTGATTTACCTTTCCACACTTGGAAGATTCTTCAACATGAAACCATTTGGTATTTTTAATTGACTGTTAAGAGGATAAATTTATAATATTGTATAACACACACACACATACATAAATACACATGTGCAAACATTCATACCTTCAAAGATACATACATACACATATGATGACAGGTTTTACATTAAATCATAATTTCCTTTGTTATTTTGTAATTTGTACTTGGGAAAAATAAATTTGAACTGGAAATGTTGCAAAGGGCTAGAAAAAAGAACTCTACACAAATCACTTTTGTTTTCACTATAGAGATTTCCTTGGGAAAATGTAAAAAAAAAAAAGAGAGAGAGAGAGAGGGAGAGAGAGAGAAAGAGAGAGAGAGAGAGAGAGAGAGAGAGAGAGAGAGAGAGAGAGAGAGAGAGAGAGAGAGAGAGAGAAACCTCATTTTTTCTTTCTTTTTTTTTGTTTGCTGCAAAATTTAGGATGCAGGTGTAGTTAAATGCTAGGCTGTAAACACCATAGAATTGACTTTTGTAGAATTTAGACAAACTGAACATGGTATTGACACATAAGTACTATCAGATAGTGAAGTGTTGCCAAAACTGGCTTCCTTAGATTGAGATAATGAGTGTCTTTTTTCACAGAAACAACTTGAGTTGTCAGCAGATTGTGATAAAACAGTTTTATGTAGTTCTCTCCTTGCTTTTCTAATCACAAACATCATTAGGCATGTCATAAGGAGCAGCTGAAAAGGAAATGAGACATTATGATTAAATATCAAACCATTGTAACATTTTCTTTATGTTTATACAAACAAAAAAACATATTTTAATAAGAAAATTTAGTGTGTGAATTCAAGTAATGTTCATCCTTATCCCTTTAGCATTTAAACTAGTCATGTCCAGCCCAAATATTCCAATATATATCATCATCATCATCATCATCGTCGTTTAACATCCGCTTTCCATGCTAGCATGGGTTGGACGATTTGACTGAGGACTGGTGAAACCAGATGGCTACACCAGGCTCCAATCTGATTTGGCAGAGTTTCTACAGCTGGATGCCCTTCCTAACGCCAACCACTCCGAGAGTATAGTGGGTGCTTTTACGTGCCACCGGCATGAGGGCCAGTCACACGGTACTGGCAACGGCCACACTGAAAATGGTGTATTTTACGTGTCACCTGCACAGGAGCCAGTAAGCAATTCCAGCCTCCACTCCTATATGATTCATCTTGCTGACTATCTCACACAATCTCACTCAGTTGATTTTCCACCCTTACTCCCTATATTACTCCTTCCTTTCAATTCCTTCGTCATTTACTTACCCTCAACTCAAGAGACAACATCTCTCTCTCTCTCTCACCCTTACTCTCAAACTGATCAGATCCGATCTATTACACCTACCCTATGATTTCATACTAAAAGTTAAACAATCACATCATTAAAATCTTGTAGCTTTATGGTAATGTGAGCTCAAACCATTTCTGTGTAAATGCAACTGTAAATACTGTGAGATCTTCAACAATATCTAGTTTTTAGTTTGTTTTTTTTTTTGATATTTGAAATAGAAATTAATTATTTCGTAATTAGCAACATGGCTTCAGCAAGTAGTGGTTCTGCTTGGGAAGGATTTACACTTGAGGACTTGCAAAATGGAGAAGAAATAAAAGGAAAATAACAGTGACTTGTCTTTAGATGGACCAGATATAGATATTTCTGAATTTTTCATTCGATGAGGGAAGAGTATTTTGATAGCAAAAGTGATGAAGATTTTTGGGTTGCCATTCAAACTATTTACATTGACATGATCAAACAATACAACACCAATACATGTTTGTGGCTGTATTGAAAACACATAAATGTAAATCAGTGGCATTTAAACACTGACTGTTAAAATTTCAAGTTGGTATGTAAAAAATTAACTAAGTTACAAACAAATATTTTTGATATTCCTCATGAGCATGATTAAATCAAAACAATGTGAGTAAACAAGCATTTCATTTCACAGAGCAGTCTAAATGCTAAATG
This sequence comes from Octopus bimaculoides, assembly GCF_046866305.1. NCBI lineage: Eukaryota > Metazoa > Mollusca > Cephalopoda > Octopoda > Octopodidae > Octopus > Octopus bimaculoides. The sequence goes on from NC_142928.1 coordinate 22,656,784, forward strand.
GTTAAATTAATAAAATGGAGTTATCTTAGCTTTCAGGTAATCTGTCTCATGGAGATTGGCAATCAAATGTCTTGAAAGAAAACCCACACATCTATCAGTTCTAGGACCATGCAGTTCGTATTTCCGGGTTATAAGGAGATATGCAAACAGCCTGTTACACTTATATACATGCATTTTAATGCAAGGAAATTAATTTAGTGTAGCAATGAAGATAATTAGGTTTAAACCCTAAGTTAATGAGAGACACATATGTAGCAACTACACAGTCACAATTTTGATATTCTTTCTACTGTCTGGACAAGTCAGGTAACATCTCATTCAGATGTCTTATAAACTTTCTGTTATATAGGTGTGCATGTGGGGGAGGAGGTTAAGGTAAGTGTATCTTTTTTTATTGTGTGAATAAAACGAGGGGTTGTGTCCATAACTTTTGCAGACCCTCCAAGACTGATAAGATTAATGAAGTAGGTGTTAATTTGGAACATCTCTAGGTTGCAGTTGTTGTTTAGGCTGAAGTCTACGATCTAGTACACCTATGATCTAGGCTGTGGAGCCTGGTGGTCCACAAAGGTAGTGCGGGGGGAGGGGGGACCTCTGTGAACAAAATTCAAAATTTCATCATCATCATCATTCAACGTCCGCTTACCATGCTAGCATGGGTTGGACGATTTGACTGGGGACTGGCGAACCAGATGGCTACACCAGACTCCAATCTGATCTGGCAGAGTTTCTACAGCTGGATGCCCTTCCTAACGCCAACCACTCCGAGAGTATAGTGGGTACTTTTTACGTGCCACTGGCACGAGGGCCAGTCCGGCGGTACTGGCAACGGCTACGCTCAAATGGTGTTTTTTTTTTATGTGCCACCTGCACAGGAGTCAGTCCAATGTTTTGTTCACATGCCACCGGCACAAGTGTCAGTAAGGCGAAGCTGGAAACGATCGTGCTCAAATGGTGCTTTTTACGTGCCACCGGCACGGAAGCGAGACCACTGCTCTGGCAGTGATCCTACTATATATATATATATATATATATATATATATATACACACACACATAAGGCTAAGTATATTAAAAAGGGTTCATTTAAATAAAAAGGGGCCTTGGTAGTGAAATGGTTGGGAACCACTTAGCTAAGCCTTCCAGCTATGACCATCCCAACTTTTAATGGGATATTTGACTACTATTTTCGCCAGGTTGAATGAGTGTTGAAAGGCTTTCTCATTGGTTGATACACCTATAGGTCAGAACCTTAGGGTAAGATGTAGGGAGGGAGAACCCAGAGAGTAACAATTTGGGGAAGAAAGAATTTAGAAGTGCTTAATGCAGGGCCTAAGAAGTGATGCACAACAGGAGTGACGAAAGAAGAGACAGGTGGAAGAGGAAGATATGCAACTAACTAGTTCAGAGGACCAGTGCCTGTTGTAACAAATATACAGGAATCAGAGAAAGGAAGATATGTATCTCTGAACTAGAGGCACATTGATGAGTTATACATCTTTTAGCATAACTTTAGTGAAAAAGACAACCGAGCTTAATACACACACACACTACCCAAGTGAATGTGTTTCTTTATGTCTGTCTATATGCGTTTTATAAATTGCTTCCACTTAACATTACAGTAACAATATTCTGATTTCCAAACATACATCATAATATATTAAGAAATTCCATCATCCTCCCTCGTGCTTCATCTTGCTAACCCTCTCACACTATCCCTTTCTGTTGACCTTGCACCCTCACTCTCTACATCATTCCTTCACTTTGCTTCCTTTATCATTTCCTTACCATATTTGATGGCATAAAAGACACACACCAATTTCAACAGCACACATTCAGGAAGAAAAGATTTTTAGTGTTTTAAAGCAAGTAATATGCCATAAAAAACAGTAACTTCAACCCAAAAGGTAACATCATTCTCGTTCTTTTACTCTCAGATATATTCTTCACTGCTCCCACTAATTAGACTTACCAAAACTCTTATGAACTAATGATACCAGTATAAACCATCACCAGTGCCATAGAATTATAGACCTTGCCAAACACACATCAAGCTAAGTGGAAAGAATTATAATAGAATGAATGTAATATACAACTGACTTTTTAAAGTGACTGAAAAGACACTTACCTGTCCAATAAAAACTAAATACCCTGTTACATGTGAAGAACTGTTATTCCAAACTTCCTCCATAGATCGGAATGTTGACCCAACATAGCAGTTCACAAGTGCTAAAGGCATCATTCCTATTACAGAAGCGATAGAGTAGACTGGCATTGAAACATGTGTAAGCTGTTGAAGAGAAAGAAAGAGAGAAATAAAGAAATGCTTATCATCATCATCATCATCGTTTAACGTCCGCTTTCCATGCTAGCATGGGTTGGACGATTTGACTGAGGACTGGTGAAACGGATGGCAACACCAGGCTCCAATCTAATTTGGCAGAGCTTCTACAGCTGGATGCCCTTCCTAACGCCAACCACTCAGAGACTGTAGTGGGTGCTTTTACGTGTCACCCGCACGAAAACGGCCACGCTCGAAATGGTGTCTTTTATGTGCCACCCGCACAAGCCAGTCCAGAGGCACTGGCAACGATCTCGCTCGAAAATCCTACGGGAGCCAGTCAGGCGGTACTGGCAACAGCCACGCTCAAAATGGTGCATCTCATGTACCACCCGCACAAGAGCCAGTCCAGGGGCACTGGCAATGATCTTACTTGGCTTGCCGGGTCTTCTCACGCACAGCACATTTCCAAAGGTCTCGGTCAGTAGTCATCGCCTCGGTGAGGCCCAATGTACGAAGGTCTTGCCTCACCACCTCAGCCCAGGTCTTCCTGGGCCTACCTCTTCCACGGGTTCCCTCAACTGTTAGGGTGTGGCACTTTTTCACGCAGCTATCCTCATCCATTCTCACCACATGTCCATACCAGCGCAATCGTCTCTCTTGCACACCACAACTGATGCTTCTAATGTTCAGTTTTTCTCTCAAGATACTTACACTCTGACGGGTATTCACATTGACATTACACATCCAACGGAGCATACTGGCTTCATTCCTGGCTTCATTCCTCAGCAGTTACAGCCCATGTTTCACTGCCATGTAGCATGGCTGTTCGTACGCATGCGTCATACAGTCTGCCTTTTACTCTGAGTGAGAGTCCCTTTGTCGCCAGCATACTGAATAATATTTTAAATAAAAACTCACAGAATTGCAATGTTTTCTACGAAATATAACACTGTTCAGCTGATTCATCTTGAGAGAGAGAGAGAGAGAGAGAGAGAGAGAGAGAGAGAGAGAGAGAGAAAGAGAGAGAGAGAGATAGAGATAGAGAGAGATAGAGAGAGATAGATAGATAGAGAGAGAGAGAGAGAGAGAGAGAGGGAGGGAGGGAGAGAGGGAGAGAGAGAGAGAGAGAGAGAGAGAGAGAGAGAGAGAGAGAGAGAGAGAACGACTATGAAGAATGAAGCCATTAGCTGGGAGTTTTACTATGGTAGTTTTTTTGAGGAATGAATAAAGAATAGAAATGACAGAAGAGAGAAAATAACAACAATAAGGACATGTTTAACATATGTCAAGCATTGAAAGAATTATGTTGGTATGTTATAGGCACAGACATGGCTTAGTGGTTAAGAAGCTTGATTCCCAACCATATGGTCTCGGATTCAGTCACAGTGTGTGGCACCCTGGGTGAGTGTCTGCTACCATATCCTGAAAGAAACCTGTTGTATATGTATGCATATGTGTGTGTTTCTGTATAACCTTGTCAAGACATCATGTGATGGATGTAGATGAGCATCACTGTCATACAAGTAAGGCTGTTCATTACCAGACTTCCATAAAAACACATCTGACTATGAGAAAATATTACCCTGCTGGAAAACAGGTGAGGGTTGGCAACAGGGAAGGTGTCCAGCCATAGAAAATCTGCTTCAACAAATTCTGTCTGACCCATGCAAGCATGGAAAAGTGGACATTAAATGATGATGATGATGACGACTGATGTATAAAAGAAAAATGCAGCAGTTGTTATTAAGTGGCGGTAGTGGTGGTAGTAATGATGACAACAATGGTGGTTGTGGTGGTGATAGTATTGGCAAGCTATGGCAGGAATTTTAACTGACAAATTAATTCAGATCTGCTGCTATAAAGACTCTTGATGACATTTGACATTTCTTTTTAGGAATAGCTCTCCTATGACCTAACACGAGTTTAGCTCAATACAAAGACTAGAGAAGAACTACAACTTTATAAATGACAAATAAGTGCTGAACTATGACAAATTTCTTACAGTACAAACTGTAAACTTTAACAATTATAACATTGAGCAAATTAAATTATTTCATCATCATTTTTACATCCACTTTTCTATGCTGGCATGGGTTGGACATCTCCATTTCACTTGTTTTACTTCTCCACTTATTGTGGTCCTTCAATATCTCTTTTGTGAGGTCCAGTATTCTCGATCCTGGTTTCAGATCTCACTCATTCCCCCCATACACTCTCATAACCTCCATCTCCTAACACTCCAGGTCCCGCTGTCCCCCTTTCACTTCTCCTCACCTCAAATCTTGAGGGTGTATCCAAATACCTCATCACCACTATTTCTATATCCTTCCACCACCACCTGATCACTCTAATCCTCTCTTCTAAAATGTGAGTCATCATGTAGCTTCTCTACAGTAAAAAAAAACCTGTTCTGCTCTGGCCCCTTCTCACATATTTTAACACCTAATCTCCAAGCATAAAGCTGCCCCACCAGGGTTTGTAGTCTTACAGACTGTATGGTGACTAGCACTTTTGCAGGTACACACCAAAAAAAGCACCCAGTACACTCTGTAAAGTGGTTGGCATTAAAAGTGGCATCCAGTTGTAGAAACTACACCAAAGCATATACTAGAGCATGATGCAGTTTTTGAACCCAGTGAATCCTCTCAAACCATCCAACCTATATCAGTAAGAGTGGAGGCGCAATGGCCCAGTGGTTAGGGCAGCGGACTCGCGGTCATAGGATCGCAGTTTCGATTCCCAGAACGGGCGTTGTGAGCGTTTATTGAGCGAAAACACCTAAAAGCTCCACGAGGCTCTGGCAGGGGATGGTGGTGAACCCTGCTGTACTCTTTCACCACAACTTTCTCTCACTCTTACTTCCTGTTTCTGTTGTGCCTGTAATTCAAAGGGTCAGCCTTGTCACACTGTGTCACGCTGAATATCCTCGAGAACTACGTTAAGGGTACACGTGCCTGTGGAGTGCTCAGCCACTTACACGTTAATTTCACGAGCAGGCTGTTCCGTTGATTGGATCAACTGGAACCCTCGACGTCGTAAGCGATGGAGTGCCAACAATACAATATCAGTAAGAAACCTGGATGTTAAACGATGAATTTTTTATAAATCCTATTTGCTAATGCAGGCTTCTAAGTTTCTCATGCATTACAGTTTAGTTGGTAGACCACCACTACTATTCTATAATCTCAACCAGTTGCAATTCTCTTCTACCATATTGAATTTTATTGTATTCCCATCAGAGAAGTTCCTAGCACATATCTCCCATTTAACATCAAAACTGTTACAAGTACCGATCTGTTACATGACACAACAACCGACAAGTAAATAACAGGTGTCTTTTCATGATCATTTCTTTTTTACAACTAAGCATTTTACATCTGCTATGTTAACAATGTGACATCAACTACCAGACATGGCTAAATTTATTACATCAGTCTAACATTCACTCAAGAAGAGTCACTTCAATATTTTAATGACACAAACATGTGTGAATGAAACTACACTATGTCGACTTTTCAAACATTTTAATCTAATGTCAGTGTATCCAGAGTTATATTGAACAAACACACATTTTTTTATATACCTGGTAGACAGTCGGTTACTCAAAACTTGCTCAACATAAAAAATATCAATCAGCCATGGCCGTATGGTTAAGAAGTTTGCTTCCCAACAGCAGGGTTTCAAGTTCAATCCCACTGAACTTTTACATATACACATGTGCATATGACCCGTGAATAATTTTCCATTTTCTGCCTTTTCGCCACTGGATGCCTAGCATGCTAGTCAACTTTTTCTCCTCTTTTATTAATTCTGTTTTTATATCCGTTTGAGGATTTCTTCCAGGATTTAATCCATCATTCTAGTGTTTGGTTGAAAGGCTTTATTTATTGTCTTCGTCTATTGTCTCAAATTACATTTGTTTACTTTCATACATCCACCCTGTATTGTTTTGTTTGCTCGAGCCCTAATTCTACACAAATCTTGCGGGTGCTGCTGATACACAAAGTTCCCAGTCTTATCATTAAAGCAACGAAACTGGGTATTAGTATTTTTGGTTGATAACTGAGGAAGGATTAGGGTTCTTGTGTCTGTCCTATGCATACATTTTGTAGTATTTAATGCATTTTTCATTTATATTATATACATACAGGGTGCGACGGGTATTTGAGGACATTTCATTTTTAGTTCATTACACCTTCAAATCATTCAATGCATCATTTTTTTTTTCCAGATAACCCTTTCAAGATATCATGCTAATGAAAAGACATGCAGTCATAGTTGCAAGATCATTTGTATACAAATTCCATTAGAGGCATGTCATGGTATCACCTGTATCAAAGAGAATGAAACATTCACAATGCTCACACACTAAAAGAGCACTGGAATTTATACATGTTCAAAACATTATCAATTAAAACCCCAGAAGATCAATGAGGTCCACTGCTAAAGAACTTTGGGTGTCAGAGTGGACTATCAGAACTGTGGTACATCGTGACATTCGATACAAGTCCTATGTAATGAGGAAAGGTCAATTCATGTCTGCAAAGATATAGGAAAACTGTCTCATCCATTCAAAACGGTTACTTAACAGAGTGAAAAACCCTTATGAACAAGGCGTGCTTTGGCTTTTCTCTGACGAAAAACTTTGACCAGGACTAGAAGTCTAACAGAAGAAATGACAGGAGGTTATGTGCAGATCCTTCTGGAGTATCCAGAATGATACACGTTTTAATATTTTGATTTTTGTACGTCTTAATCAGAGGAAGAAAGGCAGCATCCATAATTGGTTTTTAGAGCCTCAGAGATGGGTGGGGTGGAGGGTTCTCTTCAGACTGGGTTCAAATCCTTGCAACAGAATAGACTACTACAAAAATCCAAGGACCAAGTAGTGATGTTAATCTGGATACTAGGTAAACTCTACTACTCAAAAATACTTTACCTCCTAGACAGAGTAGCCAAATCATCTTAAAATGACACTATTGCCATAAAAAATTCATATTCACTGGACATCATCATCATCATCATCGTTTAACGTCCACCTTCCATGCTAGTATGGGTTGGACGATTTGACTGAGGACTGGCAATGAGATGGCTACACAAGGCTCCAATCTGATTTGGCAGAGTTTCTACAGCTGGATGCCCTTCCTAACGCCAACCACTCCGAGAGTGTAGTGGGTGCTTTTACGTGCTACCGGCACGGAAGCCAGTCAGGCGGTACTGGTAATGGCCACGCTCAAAATGGTGTATTTTACGTGCCACCTGCACAGGAGTCAGTCCAGCGGCACTGGCAACGACCTCGCTCGAATGTCTTTTCACGTGCCAGGAAGGCGACGCTGGTAACGATCACGCTCAAATGGTACTATTTATGTGCCACTGGCACGGAAGCCAGACAGCTGCTCTGGCAACAATCACACTCGGACGGTGCTCTTAGTGCTCCACTGGTACAGGTGCCATCACGATTTTGCTTTCACTTTCCCCAATAGGTCTTTGCAAGCCGAGGGATGGTCATGGGTGTAACCCCTTTGATCATAGATTGGTTTGATTAAGACTCATCTGGGCTAAACGGCAACAACAACAGCCATAGAACACAGCTTCTCACACAGGTCATAACAGATAGATCTACTGTTGCCAATAGAGGAAACTGGTTTAAAATTCTAACCTTGAACCATAACCAACATACTAACGCTGTCTACCACCATTATTAAGTATATTATTTAGATAACAGGATTTATCTCTGCCCCAGTGAACTATCAAGAAATATACAGTTTTCATTCTAAGGTCATGATTGTTTACTAATACGTACATAGGCGCAGGAGTGGCTGTATGGTAAGTAGCTTGCTTACCAACCACATGGTTCTGGGTTCAGTCCCACTGCATGACAATATCATCAAATAGTTTTTTTTTTATATTAAAGCTTCTGAAAACTTGCTTATTAACATTAACCTCATTGCTTGATGTTGGATGTTTCCAAAGATTTCCAACTTCTATCATAAATACACCTTTGAAACAACTAACACACACACATATATATATGTATTACATATGTGGAAATCTGTGGGTGTGTTTGTTTGTGGTGTTGTTATCTAACTCCTTCTACATCGTTTTATCGATTTTGATGAAACTTGACACATGAGTAGAACTCATGTTGAAATAACTAGTGACATACTTAGTTAGTTGAAAAAAATCGATAATAGGGTCCCTGGAAGGGATTCTTATATCTACTACATATAACTACTACATATTATTTTTAAACATCCAAGGGAAATAACCCATTCGCTCCTGAAAGGGATCCATATATATATATATATATATATATATATATATATATATATATATATATATAGCCAAGGGAAATAACCCATTCATGTTCATAAATTATCTCACATAAATCAAATTGAGCATGCCTATTCCTTAGTATTTGAACTATCTGAGTCATTTTCGCAATTTATCCAGTACAATGCCTAAACAAGTAAATAGTATTTTCCTAAACAATAGATCCACTTATTTTGGTTAGTGACTTATTCACGAATATACCAACACTAGCGCCGCTGAGGGTAATATTCTCTGCAAATGCATGAAAGCCCTTTTCAGAGTTATTTACTTTGAATTGTTCTGTTATTATGTAACATACTTCATGATTTTAATATACATACTTTATTAGTATTCCCTCCTAAGGTCTATATTCTCTGGGAACGTATTAATGCCCTTTTCAGGGCTCCTTCATCTGAATTCTTACTATCAGGTAACTAATTTCATGTTATTACATAACTGACTTCACAATTTGGGTATTCATAACTTATTGGGAATTCCTAAAAACAAGATCCTGTGTATGACAGTTTCGTATTCTCAATAAATGCACAAAAAACCGTTTTACAGGCTACATACTTTGTATTGTTGCTACTGGATTAGTGAAACAATCATGAGAACTGAACCAAGGGATAAGCCCCGCTTTCCCGGGAATTACTGGGTACATCAGCTAGTATGTATGCATGCATGTATATGTGTGTGTGTATATATATATATATATATATATATATATATATATATATATATATATATATATATACAGCAAATAAGAAAGTGGAGAGGATATAAAATCGATAGACATCAGCCGGAAAGCATTCCAGTATGTCTATTTATTCCAATGTATTGGATTGATACAAACACATGTATTAGTGGTACAGATTATCGAATAGAAAGAGTTAGTAATCGGTAATTAGATGTGTGTGTATCAATCCAATACACTGGAATAAATAGACATAATGGAATGATTTCCGGCTGATGTCTGTCAATTTTATATTCTCTCCACTTTCTTATTTGCTGTATAAATCAAAAGTAAACCACTTTTTACCCCCACCCATATATAATACTCAATTGTGAGATTGCCACGCAATAACTATCACTTGGGTATAACTGGGTAGACTACCAGCAGTTTATTGGATAGGTACTATCCCTTAGTTGGTATCTCAAACTCTAACTCACATGGAAATATCATCATCATCATCATCATCGTTTAACGTCCGCTTTCCATGCTAGCATGGGTTGGACGATTTGACTGAGGACTGGTGAAACCGGATGGCAACACCAGGCTCCAATCTAATTTGGCAGAGTTTCTACAGCTGGATGCCCTTCCTAACGCCAACCACTCAGAGAGTGTAGTGGGTGCTTTTACGTGTCACCCGCACGAAAACGGCCACGCTCGAAATGGTGTCTTTTATGTGCCACCCGCACAAGCCAGTCCAGGGGCACTGGCAACGATCTCACTCGAAAATCTTACGGGAGCCAGTCAGGCAGTACTGGCAACGGCCACGCTCAAAATGGTGCATCTCATGTGCCACCCGCACAAGAGCCAGTCCAGGGGCACTGGCAACGATCTTACTTGGCTTGCCGGGTCTTCTCACGCACAGCACATTTCCAAAGGTCTCGGTCAGTAGTCATCGCCTCGGTGAGGCCCAATGTACGAAGGTCTTGCCTCACCACCTCAGCCCAGGTCTTCCTGGGCCTACCTCTTCCACGGGTTCCCTCAACTGTTAGGGTGTGGCACTTTTTCACGCAGCTATCCTCATCCATTCTCACCACATGTCCATACCAGCGCAATCGTCTCTCTTGCACACCACAACTGATGCTTCTAATGTTCAGCTTTTCTCTCAAGATACTTACACTCTGACGGGTATTCACATTGACATTACACATCCAACGGAGCATACTGGCTTCATTCCTTGCGAGCTTACGTATGTCCTCAGCAGTTACAGCCCATGTTTCACTGCCATGTAGCATGGCTGTTCGTACGCATGCGTCATACAGTCTGCCTTTTACTCTGAGTGAGAGTCCCTTTGTCGCCAGCAGGGGTAAGAGCTCTCTAAACTTTGCCCAGGCTATTTTTATTCTAGCAGCTACACTTTCAGCGCACCCACCCCCACTACTAACTTGGTCGCCCAGATAGCGGAAGCTATCGACTACCTCTAGCTTTTCACCCTGGAATGAGATAGAAGTTGTTTCCTGTTTGTTTACAGTCTTTATTGCACCTGAACATCTGCCACAAACAAAAACTAACTTCCTAGTTAACCTGCCTTTGATGTTGCTGCACCTCTTATGTGTCCATAGCTTGCACCGGGTACATCTTATAGAGTTACTACCTACTCCTTTTCTACATACTGAGCAGGGCCATCTACCTGAAGGGGTTTGTGTTTTATCTACCTTCCTACTTATTAGGATTTTGGTTTTAGCTAGGTTGACTCTAAAGCCCTTCAATTCTAGACCTTGCTTCCACACCTGAAACTTCTCCTCTAGTTCTGATAGTGACTCTGCAATTAGGGCAAGGTCATCAGCATAGAGGAGCTCCCAGGGACAGCCTGTCTTGAACTCCTCTGTGATTGCCTGGAGGACTATGATAAATAAGAGGGGGCTGAGGATGGAACCTTGGTGGACCCCTACCTCTACCCGGAATTCATTGCTGTACTTATTTCCAACCCTCACCTTCCTGGCAGCATCCCTGTACATGGCTCGCACAGCTCTCACTAACCATTCTTCTATCCCAAGTTTCCTCATTGACCACCAGATAAGGGATCGGGGGACCCTGTCAAAGGCTTTCTCCATGTCAACGAAAGCCAGGTACAAAGGTTTATCCTTAGCTAGGTATTTCTCCTGCAGCTGTCTCACTAGAAATAAGGCATCAGTAGTGCTTTTACCTGGCACGAACCCAAACTGCATCTCATCTAAATTGATTTGCTCCCTAATTAGTTGGGCTATGACCCTCTCTGTAACTTTCATAACCTGATCTAACAGCTTGATGCCTCTATAATTATTTGTATCTAAAGTGTCACCTTTACCTTTGTAGCAGTTGACTATGATGCTGCTACACCAGTCATTGGGTATGACTCCTTCGTGTATCACCTGGTTCGTAATACGGGTGACTAGGCTATAGCCAACACTGCCAGATATTTTGAGCATCTTTGCAGTGATGGGCCGGGGGCTTTCCTGGTCTTCATACTCTTAATTGCTTTATCTATATATATATATATATATATATATATATATATATATATATATATATATATATATATATATCACTTTGAGTAAGTCTCTTCTACTATAGCTCTGACCTAACCAAAGCCTTGTGAGTGGATTTGGTAGACAGAAATTGAGAGCAGTGCACTGTTTGAGTGTGTGTTTTAATGTTCATTTTCCATGCTGGGGCATGAGTTGGACAGTTTGACAGGAGCTGGCAAGGCCAGGAGCCACACTAGGTACCATTGTTTTGGCATGGCTTCTACAGCTGGATGCCCTTCCTAATGCCAACCACTTTACAGAGTGTACTAGGTGCTTTTTATGTGGCACCAGTACACACACACACTTACGTATATGTATATATGAATATATGTGTGTGTGTGCGTGCGTGTATGTTTTTGTTTTGATGTCACATGATAGTTGTAAGTGAGTGTCAATGTCATATAGGCAGTGCCATTCATTCATTCCCACAATTCTACAAAAACATGGGGAAATATGACCTTGCTTGGAAATAAGTAAGGGATGGCAACAAAGAGAATCCATAAAAATTTACATTAGTAAATCTGTCCAACCCTTGCTAGTAAAAGAAAGCGTACATTAAAATCATGACAGTGATACTGCTGAAGATGATGATGGTTAATTACTCATGGATACCATCAACATAAAAATCAACAGTTAAGTTATAAAAATACTTAATGAAATGAGCACCAAAAATATAATTAGAAACAACTTATGTGATGAGGGAAAGATATCATTAGTTAAGTGTAAAAAAAAATAATAAATGCGCCCTTTTAAAGCCTATCCAGGCTCATGGGCCCGGTTTCCCGGTATGTGTTTCCCAGCTGGACGGGACGCCAGTCCATTGCAGCGTTACTCATTTGTGCCAGCTGAGTGGACGGGAGCAACCTGAAATGAAGTGTTTTGCTCAAGAACACAATGCATCGCCTGGTCCAGGAATCGAAACCACAATGTTACGATCATGGTGCTGACACCCTAACCACTAAGCCACGTGCCTCCACTTAGCTAAGTGTAAATGACCAATATTATTTTAATAAGCCTATGCTTCACTGAGGGCAAATAAATGCAAGAAGTTATCTCTCATCTCTGCTAATATTTTTTTTTCTGTTCACTTCATTAGTATGTTAACACTATCTTAATTATTACTTCTTAATGTTAAGTTATTATTAACATAATTTATGCAGCAAACATCAAAAAGCCAACTAGTTCTAGTTTAGAGAAATCTTTTAAATTTCATATAGATATAATAAGGAAAGAAATAATCAAGATCAGTGGGTGCATAAGTAGTAGAGTGCTGGTCCAAACATCATACAGCATACAATTTCATCCCTTTACATTTTGAGTTCAAATCCCGCTGAGATTGATTAGCCTTTCATTCTTTCATAACCAAATCTGTGTCAGGCATATTTTGGAGTTAAATTAATTAATCATGCCCTAGCATGGAAAGGAAATAAACTGACATTTACTACAACTAATGCAGTGAAGCTTTAAATCTTTGAATGCTCACTTTGCAACCATGAGGTTGAGGATTCAGTGTGTGTGTGTGTGTGTGTGTACGTGCCACCTACAACTTGACGACCAGTGATGGTTTGCAACTTAGCAGTTCAGCAAAAGATATCAACAGAATAAGTACTTGGGTTGCTCTGTTTGACTAAAACCTTTTAAGATGTTGCCCTAACAGAGCTGCAATCCCATGACTGAAACAAGTAAAAGATATATGCAGAATATGAGACAATAACTTAGCAAGAGCTATCACTGAAGAACACCACCAGCAAAAAGAAAGCATTAGTGATGTCGGTGTTGTTATAATACTCACTGTATTAAGTATGATAACTTAGCTACTGATTTTCATGCAGATGGCATACCTAAATACTCTTTCTCAAAAATAAACTAATGTTCATAGCCACACATGTACAGTATTGTATATCTACTTAGGGTTCTCTCATCATTACTTCAGAATGTATGGTAACATTTGTTTCACTGAAGAGGACTAATAAAATTGAAACATAACCAGAGTTGTCTCCCATATTTATTGTAATAATTATAATTAGCAAGACCAGGAAATATTTCACAGAATTAATGGTAAACCTATTGGGTTATTTCTGAAAACTTTATCCAAAACCCTGAAAACATAACCTGTATTGTGTCTGTATAGAAAGATAGTAACTCATTTGCTACTCATTAAAATGTGAACGAAATTGGAATACGATGATTACTTAATACACTTTACATACTTTATGCACAATTTTATAGACTCAATACACAACACTCATAAAATATTTGCTCTAATTTTTCCATTTTCCCCATTAACAAAAAAAAATATCCCATACATATGATACAACTTTTAGTTAAATTGCATATGTCTGCCATGTAAATAAGCATGAATATTTCACAGAATTGCACTTATGCACATGCGTTAAGTGATAGATGATATATAACACTCAGTTCAATTTTAAAAAAAAATACACTTTCCACTATCCAATCACCACCACCACCACCATCATCATCTCTCTCTGTGTGCCTTTCTTTAACCTCACCATCAGAACATCACCCCTCTGCTAAAATTATATTTTTAACTCTCTTTCTCTACCTTCAACTAACTTTTATAACCACGAAATAAATACTACGTTCCCCCTACTTCATGTCATGGACACTTCTCTCTCCCTCTTCACCTTATCCTCTTTTTGTCTCTCCTTTTTCTTTCTCCTCTCTTTCCCTTCAGCTAATCGCATGAAAGTGCTACAATTACATTCCCTCTACCTTACATCATGAATGCTTCTCTCTTCCTCTTTTTCTCTAATCATGTGAAAGCGTTACCAATGGGTTAAGTAACACAATGACAAGCAGAACTGTTATAAGATAATATTAGTCATTGACTAATACTGTCATTTCCTTCCTGCATTAAAGCTGATAGCAAAAACCTCACATACATAATACAAGGTTACTAATTATTGACAAAACACATTTTAACAGAAGTGAAACCACAACTTTGCTGGTTGAAAAGTGCTGCTAGTTGATGATGGGCACTATAGGGCTTTCCTATAAGGTGTTATCCACCCCTGATTGGAACTCTCCCGTATGACATGTACGCATGCTCAGTGACTTGCTTTAACAGTTGCAATCAGCTGAATGCACATTGCCAGTGACATTTGACATAATTACCCACACTCTGTGGTCAGGATTCTTTTTTTGGTTTGATGTCGGTATCGAAGGGATTACCAGACACCGGACAATACAGTGAGAGCAGCTTTCACTCACATCGTGGTATTCGATGCTGTGTACGTGTCTGTCGTGGTAAAATATGCCACTCCTTAACTGTTGCTTTGCTTTCATCCGTAGCACGAGGTAATTATATCATTATCTGTGAAATTCGGCAACTTACAAAGATCTTTAGATCAGGCAATACTTCACCGAGAGGAGATATAAGCTTCTGCTTATTCCTGTCTGAAGTATCGTCCGATACTTCAGACTTATCGTCCGATACTTCAGACTTATCGTCCGATGAATTTACTTTGTTGACATTCTTCATCAACAGAATGTTTATTCCTTTCAACCTTTCAGTCAAGTCCGCCTTTCTTCCAGTAACATACTGTCCATATAATCTTAAATATTTCTTTAACTCAGGCACAGTAAGTACTTCGATAGCTGAATCATCAAGCTGCTTTATATCCATGATAAGATGTAAAACAATAACAATGGCGTGGGTTAGCCTCTGGAAGTTTAATTATCTACATGGAGCGCCGCCTAGCCAAGGGAGATAACCTACTTATAGGAAAGCCCTATAGACAATAGATATAAAATACAGAAAACTTGGGAAGAAGCAGTTAAACTAGATCTCAGATTGCTGGGCTTCAGAGATGTAGAAATGCAGAAGTGAAATGCTCCAAGCAGACATTAAAACAGATGATGATGATAACAATGACAATGACAGTGATGAAAACAGAGCTGATAGCAAATTAGATACTAATAGTAGTGTTATGGAAAAATACAACAAAAATGTGTGATTAATGGAGAAAACAATTTCTGGGTTGTACATCTTTTTGTCTTATGTTAGATTTAATTTTAAATATCAATTTTCACTCAATGGTTTCTAAAACTCTTGATACATTAGGAAAATTGGCTTCCTAATATTAAGCTTAAAGCTTCAAGAGGACACATACAAGCAAATTTCTTATCTTTTTTTTTATGTAAATTAACGAATAATCAACAAATTAACAAATAACCATCAATATTCCAGCATTTCTATTCATCATGTAACAGAAAATTATAGCAAAGCTGTTACCAAAAAGGAAATAGAAATGTTATGATAACATCAGCATATTAATTAGTTCTCAGATGTCTATTGTCATAACAAGAAAACCATGGGATGTATAAGTAGATTAACTTATAAAATCTCTTAAGAGAACTGTTTCAAATATGTATGTATGGATGTATGTATGGATATAAATATATATATATATATATATATATAATTACTTTTCACAAATGAATCCTGATGAAGCAATTATAGATAACGATCCAGTTTCAAGGTCACAGACAGATAAAGAATATTTTGTTAACACAATTTATTTCCTTCAACAGTGATACTGGAATGAAACAACTTGCAATAAACATGACTGAACTAAGAGTTTCACTTCTTTTTCTCTACTTAACATGTAATAAATTATAATCTGACTGTCTTTTTTTGCTTTTTCTTACTGAATGGATAACTAAAACTGCCAACTGTTTCCTTTATAGTCTTGGTAACAATATGGTTACAGTAAAACAAAATCTGCTGACACTCGTTGATGCTGCATCGAAGAGGCCAGGGAATAGAAGAAAGAAGACATGCACCCAACACCAGAGCTGAAGACACCTCCGAAAGGGGGGGCCCCGCCACGTCAAAACGGTAGAGGAGTAGGGGCCGAAACCGGACGTGGTTCCTCCTGATGATGTCTTCAGCTAACTGGATCCTAATCCACCAAGGGAAGGTATGTCAGAAAAAAGTAATTCAACAACGCGGGTTGATGAACCGTAAAACGTGTGGCCAGAACCTCCTGGAAAATAACCATAGCGAGGGACATTCCACAGTTGAATTAGAACAGTCACAAACAGTGAAAGAAGACATGCACCCAGCACCAGAGCTGAAGACACCTCCGAAAGGGTGTGGCCCTGCTACGTCAAAACGGTAGAGGAGTAGGGGCCGAAACCGGACGTGGTTCCTCCTGATGATGTCTTGAGCTAACTGGATCCTATAAAGGAGCTGTTGTGGTAGCAGACCACGAAACATGGTTGAAATTCCTCCTTCTTCTTCCTTCTGTTCATTGCAACACTACAAGCACTCAATTGATTATGACGATGAGGGTTCGATTTTAACCAATCAATGGAACAGCCAGCTTGTGAAAGTAATTTTCAAGTAGCTGAGCACTCCACAGACATGTATCCTTAACATAATTCCCAGGGAGATTTGGCCTGACAGAAAATGTGACAAGACCGGCTCTTTGAAATACAGGTACAACACATTTTTTACCAGCTGAGTGAACTCATGACATTCTGATCATGAGATGAATACCCTGACCACTAAACCACGTCTTCACTCGTCATTGTCGTCGTTGTCATTATTATTATTATTTAACATAGGCGTAAGAGTGGCTGTGTGGTAAGTAGCTTGCTTACCAACCACATGGTTCCGGGTTCAGTCCCACTGCGTGGCACCTTAGGCAAGTGTCTTCTACTATAGCCTCAGGCCGACCAAAGCCTTGTGAGTGGATTTGGTAGACGGAAACTGAAAGAAGCCCGTCGTATATATGTGTATATATATATATATATATATATATATATATATATATATATATATATATATATATATATGTATATATATATATATATATATATATATATATATATATATATATATATGTATATATATATATATATATGTATATATATATATATATATGTATATATATGTATATATATATGTATATATATATATGTATATATATATATATATGTATATATATATATGTATATATATATATATATGTATATATATATATGTATATATATATATGTATATATATATATATATGTATATATATATATGTATATATATATATATATGTATATATATATATGTATATATATATATATATATATATGTATATATATATATATATATATATATGTATATATATATATATATAATAGTTAATGTATATATTAATATTATCTCAGTTTTAAAAAAACCTTTGATAATGTAAATAAATATGTTAATAGTTACCAGAGGTAGCAAAATTACACTAGAAACCAAGATATCACAGCCGTTTTACAGGTAGAGATACCAAGTTAAAGTGATACATTTTGAGAAGATATGAATAATAATAATAAATGGAGCAAAACACATATAAGGAACTTTTATTTATATGCGTTTTGCTCCATTTATTCATCATCATCATCATCATCATCGTTTAACGTCCGCTTTCCATGCTAGCATGGGTTGGACGATTTGACTGAGGACTGGTGAAACCGGATGGCAACACCAGGCTCCAATCTAATTGGAGCCTCATCATCATCATTTAAAATCTATATAAGATTTATCAAGTAGCCAGCATGGAAAACTAAGTGAGGAAAAAATTAATACAAAATATATAAATTTTTTCTGAAATATAAAATACATTAGTGTATCAAGGGCTATTACTATAAGTAATGCCTCACGCTGTAATGGGACTCTAAAGTCAAACTACTTCAATAAATATACACAGGCACCAAAATCAAGGGAATGAACATAGAAGAGGTTCCTTTATTAAAAGGTTTAGCCATATATGGTTAATGATTTCATGGCCAGCATGTATAATATGCTCTACAATCATCTGTACAACATAACCAGAAAATATAAACATCTCTACATACCAAGCAAACAACAACACATCCAGCAGAGCATATACAAATGTTCACACTTATATATCCAAGAAAGGGAGCTTCTCATGTTCATCTCAGCCCAAAGCAAATAAGAAATGTGTGTGCGTGTGTGTGTTTTATGTACTCTTTTACTTGTTTCAGTCATTTGACTGTGGCCATGCTGGAGCACTGCCTTTAGTCGAGCAAATCGACCCCAAGACATATTCTTTGTAAGCCTGGTACTTATTCTATCAATTCCTTTTGCCAAACTGCAAAGTTACGGGGATGTAAACACACCAGCATCGGTTGTCAAGCGATGTTGGGGGGACAAACACAGACACACAAACATATACACACACACACATACATATATATATATATACATATATATATATATACATATACATATATACAACAGGCTTCTTTCAGTTTCTATCTACCAAATCCACTCACAAGGCTCTGGTCAGCCTGAGGCTATAGTAGAAGACACTTTCCCAAGGTGCCACACAGTGGGACTGAACCCGGAACCATGTGGTTGGTAAGGCAGCTACTTACCACACAGCCACTCCTACGCCTATATCAAAACAAAAATTAGAAAATTTATAAAATGTGGAATCTTCATAGGTCTTGCAAGTCAATATAATTCTAAATCTATATTAACCTTTTATAAGTTATCATCAGGGAGAAAAGAAAGGAAACGGAACATAAAAACATTGACTGTAGTTGGCTTCAAATTTTGGCACAAGGACAGCAATTTTAGGGGAGAAGCTAAGCTGATTCCATCGATGTCAGTGTTTAACTGATACTTACTTTATTGATCCTGAAAGGATGAAAGGCAAAGTCAATCTCAGCAGAATTTGAACTGAGAATGTAAAGACAGACAACAGCATGCTAATGATTCTGCCAACTCGTTGCCTTAACACTGACTATTATTATAACAAATCAACACATTTGTCTATTTAGGGATTTCAAATAAAGTTATATTTTACATATGGAATTTTGTTTCTTTAACAATCACACAATATTTAAAATACTCAACCTAACATAAAATAGAAAGCAAATAACATACCACAGTTACGTTTTTTTTTTTTAAATATGCTACATTTTCTTTATGAATGAATTTACAAACTGCACTGTAAATATTTGCTTTACATTTTCTTTGTTCTTTTTTGTTTTACTGGTATTTTACAAATCAAAAACCAAAAACTGGCAACTTATTATACATTTTTAACTTTAGTATAATGATAAAAAATTCCAGAGGTTTAGTAAAAGTGAAGAGAATTGTTTCCCTATACTACAAACAAGGTTTTCAGACCTATGAGGGAGGCTGAAATAGTTGTCAACCCACAAGTAATAACAGCCAAATCTCCCTCAAAGCATATTTGAGGGAGATGCCTTAAAAAGGAAGGATACACTGGCCAATGTAGTCAGAAGTACATTTTGCTCGTAAAGACAGGGTGGTCATGACTGGAAAATTTTAAAACAAAACACTACCAGTGCACCTATGAACATAGCAATTCTCAACCAGTTAGAAATTGCAGCCAAATATCTCCCTCAAATGACACCCAACTGTTATGAAAAATTAATAACATTGGACAATGTTGTCCTACATACATTATGGCTGAAGAAAAAGACAGATTGTCATAGCAAGAATACCTCTTATTATAGATCTCGCTTAATGACAGCTGATCAGAAGTTAACAATAGCATAAGGTTTCTATTATAAAAAAATAAGTTATGTATTATAGGTTGTTGCATGTGTGATGTTAATGTATTTGGAATACTGAGAACAATAGATTTGAGAAAGTGGCTGGTGTCAAAAGCATTGATTGTTGTACATAGCAGAGTTGTAAAAGCGAATTAGTATAAAAGGCATTGGTTGATATGGACAAGAAAGTTATGGATGAAGCTGGGAACTGAAAGTCTTAAGTAATGTATATATAAAAGTTGAAAACACGGTTGGACACTAAAAGTACTGAGTAGTGTAGAAATAGGACAATCAAGAAAGTAGTTGAGTACCAAAAACATTGGGTACATAAGAAAGTTTTGAAAGTGTTTTGGCACGAAAGGCTGATGTAGATAAATAAGATGACTACTTTGGGATGAATGTCTTACATAAATGGAGGATGTATGTTAAGAGAAGTTTTCTTATCAGTAGTTTATAGCAGAAGGTACTCATGGGAAAATTGAGAGTAGGCTAGAGGGGTTCTAAGAAAAGTAGCCATTAGGGATGAAATGCTGCCAGATTAACATGTATAAAAAAAACTTGTGTAATGCAAACCCATTCAATTCTTACCAGCATGGGATAGTAGATGGTAAACACATCAACAAGGTCATTCAACTAGCTAGAAATAACAGCAAAGTTTACCTGAAGTCACACTAGCATTTTAGAAATAA
This sequence comes from Octopus bimaculoides, assembly GCF_046866305.1. Lineage (NCBI taxonomy): Eukaryota > Metazoa > Mollusca > Cephalopoda > Octopoda > Octopodidae > Octopus > Octopus bimaculoides. The sequence goes on from NC_142928.1 coordinate 22,677,867, forward strand.
AATGAAGGTAATATTACACTAGGTAATCCTCGGTACAATTATGGCTGAAAAATGACAATATAGTTATGTTTGAAAGGCTTTTTTTTTTACATACAGATCTGTCTGACAAAGGCTGCCCTGGGGCTAAACTACAACAGCCAAGACAAGAAATGTAAAAATTTAATACAATAAAGATAATCCAAAATTTAAAGAAAAAGCCACATATTTCACCATTTAATCTAGTTTTAGATATATCAGAATTTTTTTTTATGGAAAAGGTTTCAGTTTCACTAAAGTTAAGGATAGCTGTTTAATAAGAAGGGGTTAAGGCAAAAAATGTACTTTTATTCTATAAATCTCAGTGAAGGACAAAATAAAAGAATTTATCAGGACTCTATGTGCTGTTTCACTGCTCACTATGTAAATTTCAGCCCAAATTCAGCAACAGGAAAAAAAATAAAAAATAAATAAATGGGTAAAAATTTTTTAAAAAATGATAAACAGTTATTTAATCTTCCTGGAACTGTCAAGTTGACATCATGTACAACTTTGGCTACAAGCAAATAGTTTTGGCTCTGTGACCTTTTCACTGTAGTTAAAATGGAAGTCAGCAGCCTGGGAAGTGCAAAACAAGAGGGCAAATGAAATACTAATTGATAGCAAAATGTGAAAACACCTGAAAGTTACAATTAGACAGGAGACATCAGATGTCAAAATCTAAAGAGAATTTGAAATCGCAAACAATAATCTACGCTACTTGATACTTTACAAACACAAAGTATACAATTGTAGTTTGTTTGTTGAAGCCATTAAACAGTAAAAACTATTTAAATACCTTCAAGCTAATAATCCTTTTCAGTCTGGTTATGTATTCAAACAAGTGTAAAAAAAAAAAATAAAAAAAAAAAATAAAAAAAAAAAGATTTAGAATAATTACTTTGCACTGCAATAATAATGATGAAGCCTGATAGAGACATTGTAATGTAATTCTATGTAATACCACAAATTGTTAAGCATTTACACCAAACTCAAAACTGAAGTGTGTTTACAAACAGTAAAGAAGTTCCCTCATAGATACCTGGTGACCTAAACTCTTCAAGAAGAAAGAAACAGAAAACACACTTGCCCAGGATGCCACATAGTGGAACCTTGAACCTTGGACAAGTGTCTTCTACTATAGTCCAGGGCCAACCAAAGCCTTGTGAGTGGATTTAGTAGATGGAAACTGAAAGAATTGAAGTTGCAAAGAAATATTTATTGACCATGTATAACTAGTAAATGGAAAAGCATGCGAAGTAAAAAGAGTTAATTTCGGCCTGTATATGTGTGTACACGATCTCATAGTAGTATATAGAGAGAGATATAGTAATGTTATAGAGAAAAGAAAGTAAGTTAGTGAAAGTGAGAGTGGTGGGACAAAACAACTGCTTCGTTGGTGAGTTACCATAGTTGTTCTTTTGTGCCTTTTCCTTTAAAGATGGTGTTTTGTTTAGCTAGTCAGCCAGGGAGACGCAATAGTCCAGGTGTTAGAACAGTGGACTCGCGGTCATAGAATCGCGGTTTCGATTCCCAGACCGGGCGTTGTGAGTGTTTATTGAGCGAAAACACCAAAAGCTCCAACGAGGCTCTGGCAGGGGATGGTGGCAAACCCTGCGGTACTCTTCCACCACAACGTTCTCTCACTCTTACTTCCTGTTTCTGTTGTACCTGTAATTCAAAGGGTCAGCCTTGTCACACTGTGTCACGCTGAATATCCCCGAGAACTACGTTAAGGGTACACGTCTGTGGAGTGCTCAGCCACTTGCACGTTAATTTCATGAGCAGGCTGTTCTGTTGATCGGATCAACTGGAACCCTCGACGTCGTAAGCGACGGAGTGCCAACACAGTCAGCCAGACTCAGTTCTCACTAATTGACTTTGGCTTATGGAGTTCTTGTTTTTATAACTATCTAAAACCGGCCAGAAGGATAGACATATTGTTGAGAACAATTGATTTCGTTGGCCTAGCTTTTGGTGGCCTACAAGAGGTTAGAAGGGTTAAGTGGCAAAGACATTATTATGCTTAGTGATGGCATCTAGCAAAGGTAACTGCTGTCACTCACAGAAAAGCTATTGTTTTACTGTGAGAAAAAGACTGTTGGACTGTTAAATGAAATTTGGCTATCGAAGATCAAATCCACGCTATGCCTGCATGAAGCCACTACATATATATATATATACTTTTATATATAGTCCACTCTGTAAGGTGGTTGGTGTTAGGAAGGGTATCTAGCTGTAAAAATCTAGCCAAAACAGATAATGAAGTCTGGTGCAGTCTTCTGCCCAGCCAACCCATCAGACTGTCCAACCCATGCCATTTAATGGACGTTAAATGATGATGATGATGATATATATAAGGGCATCCAGTTGTAGAAAATTCACCTCAACAAATTCTGTCTAATCTGATGTATGCAAGCATGGAATGGAAATCAAATGACGATGATGATGTAATCACATACAAAGAAGAAGAAGAAGAACAACAACAACAACTGCTGTTGCTGCTGCTGCTACCACAATCACCTTTAAATCTGTCTTATTTGATTCAAACCCACAATCACCAAATTGGCTGAAAAATAAAATCAGTGTTGCATGAATAACTACCTATAAATCATAGATTTTATGCACTGACTGAGTCCATAGTAGAAGTGACATGTCTCATTGATAAACAACTAGACTGCCTGCTCGTGCAAGAGGTCAAATCCATTGTAAGAAGTTTTGCTTTTCTTTTTGTCTTTCTTTCTATAAAACATTTTAACTTTTTACCTCAATTCACACAGCTGGTAGAGATAGGTACCAGACCATCAGGGAATAGCTTACTGAAATAAATTGGTAGCTTATCCAGATGGAAATATATTTCTCATCTACATAATGGGCACAGGAGTGGCTGTGTGGTAAGTAGCTGTGTGGTAAGTGGCTGTGTGGTAAGTAGCTTGCTTACCAACCACATGGTTCTGGGTTCAGTCCCACTGAGTGGCATCTTGGGCAAGTGTCTTCTACTATAGCCTCGGGTTGACCAAAGCCTTGTGAGTGGATTTGGTAGACGGAAACTGAAAGAAGCCCGTCATATATATGTATATATGTGTGTGTGTGTTTGTGTGTCTGTGTTTGTCCCCCTAGCATTGCTTGACAACCGATGCTGGTATGTTTATGTCCCCGTCACTTAGCGGTTTGGCAAAAGAAACCGATAGAATAAGTACTAGGTTTACAAAGAATAAGTCCCGGGGTTGATTTGCTCGACTAAAGGCGGTGCTCCAGCATGGCCGCAGTCAAATGACTGAAACAAGTAAAAGAGTAAAAGAGAGAGTAAAGAGTATAATATCATTGAAACTGGAACAAAGCACTGGTCCTTAAAATCACCTATCCTATGGCTGAGAAGACATTTAAATTTTACAATTGAATCTAGCTCTCCTCCCTCTACTACAACCACAGAGAGAGTACCAGTTCTGTCAAAATTAGTTCACACAAGATACTAGACGAAGCCTTTTTACACTATCATTGGATCCTACCCCAGTGAACACAGTATAATAGAAGCGTGCATTGTAATATCAGTAGAGCTGGTTGATGGAGGGAGGGGGAAACCAGCAATAACAATGATGTGAAATTTCATGTTCACACAGGTACAGGCATGGCGATGTGCTTAAGAAGCTCACTTTGCAACCACATGATCTTGGGTTCAGCTGCACTGAGTGACAGTTCGAGCAAATGTCTTCTGCTGTAGCTCTTAAATGCCTTGAGAGTAAATCTGGTAGATGGAAACTGTGAGGAAGCCTATTGTATATATCTAAATATATGTGTGCAATGGGTTTTATGTATATATATCATCATCATCGTTTAACGTCCACTTTCCATGCTAGCATGGGTTGGACGAATATATATATATATATGTATATATATGTGTATATATATATATATATATATATATATATATACACACACATGCATACATACACACGACAGGCTTCCACACAGTTTCCGTTTACCAAATTCACTCCTAAAACACACACATATACATGTGTGTGTATATGCCTTTGTATCTGTGCTTGTACTCCACAACCACATGAAAACCCGTGTTGGTTCATTTACATACATGTAACTTAGAGGTTTAGCAAGAAATGCTGACAGAATAAGTAGTAGACTGTAGCTTCAGCATGGCTGCAGTTCAATGAGTGGAACAAGTAGCTGTAAGAAACGTAGACACTCTGAATACGATGAATAGGTTAATAGTTAAGTCTAAAACTGTGTTTGCTAAAAGAGAATAGCAGCTTCGATCAACACAAGTTACATGACTGCTTTCTAAACAATGGTAAACTTAAACCTAAAATCTACTACTTGAGAGTAGGTGATGAAGTCAGTTCTGAGAATGCTTGGCCTAACAGACAAGGAGTTACAGAATTGAAATTAATGATAAGTTTTACAATAATCTGTCCAACTTGTGTTAGTCACAAAATGCAGTCATGAAGATGATGATGATGCTGATGTTAATGTTGATGATGACATTGATGATAACTGTGGTGATGAACTAATAAAATTGCTGCAATTTTTCATAGGAACAGAATATATAAAAACTATAAATTCATTTTTCATAAAATGGGCCATTTAACAAACTGAATGAATTTCTAAGTGCCACTGAATGTAACCTTAGAAACTAATATTATATATCAGTTGAACTGAAATTCTGAATTTAAAATCTAACCTATTTATGAATTTCACACAATCGTTAAATTCTAGAACATGATCTTTTTTTTATCAAAATGTATATTATATATTTATATATATATATACATAAATAACATTGAAAATCATTTTGTATATCATTGGAGTCTATATGTGTGTATAAATTGCTTCATAAATTCCTCAATTAAGAAAAAAGAAAAATGAATTCACACTCAGATACAAAAGATTTTTTTAATAAAATTAATGAAGAGAAAATTTGATCTTCAACCTTCTGCAAAGCACAAGTCAGACCCACATTGAAGTAATGTTCACATATATGGAACAGTAATGTTACTGCACTCACAGATATCCTAGACTGCATTAAAAAAAATAAGGCCATTTAACAGATTGGTCTCAACAGACATGTTTCTTCTATCACAACTACAACAGCCTCTGTACTAAGCAGACTAGTTGTATACTCTATCCATTAAACCCTACTCAATGCACTTGCTTTACTGCCGCACATCTCAGACCCTACGCAAAATACTTCATCTATCATTCCTCACAAGAACTACAAAGCTATGAAATTCCTTCCCCATTCTTACTTTCTTCTCCATATATTGACATACAAATGTTCAAGCTGTATATCATATGTTTTGCTCTTATAAGTCTGGGATGTCCTGTAAACATCATAGTCCTGCTTCTCCTACCATCACTAACTTTAAACATATGGGTAGATAACACAAGGATCACTTCTTCTCGACAATGAAATACTCATTCACAGCTCATATCCCATCCTTAGATTTTTATATATTTCCTACAGTTGTTATAGATAGTAACTTGATGCCTGTGAAACTTCATGTTCCAGCTGAATAAATAGCACACACATGAACACTATAAGTGTCAAGGGACAAAAACATGGAAGTGCTCAGTAAAAGTTTGTATGTAAAATAGATATGATTTCCTATCTGGATATCAGATGGTTACCAGTAGCATCAATCTGAACAATCCCAGAGAGAATACATAGCTCCATTGTTCCTTCCCCCAACAAACATATATGATTTAATCACACTAATCTAATCCTTTACCTCAAACACTCAGAGCCAAAAAAAGAAGCTATGGGCACAACCACTCTATTTCGTTTCCAGTCAAACTAACAAAATAAATAAATTCAATCTTCCAGAGAAAATAAATTTTAGAAGATACAAAATGTTCAATTCAAGGCCAATGGCATAGGATATATTAAAATATTGTTTCCTTCAGAGTAAAGAAAGATTTAATGATTTACAACTCAGTGTTAGTTTACAAGCTTAGCTATGATTCCAATTTGTTTATTGAGTGTCAACCTAGTATAATCCAGAGATGTGATGTAACATCAACATCTGGCAGTAATGAAAATTTAAACTGAATTGTAAAAGGTTACATCAGCAACCTATGTGCATGTGTGGTAGATTAGTTAAGTTTAACAATATTTGTGTATAGTATAATACATTGATAATTCAGACTATCATGGCATTGCAGTGGCAGAAATGTCAGACTGAATGCTTTTTTAGTATTTAGACTCATCCCAATGTATTTAGTGTTTAAATCCTACTGAGGTCAATAAAAAACAAAGTAGCAGGCAAATACTGTTTAGGTTCATCAACTATGCCTCTTCTCTACAAATTTATGACTTTATGACAAGATGATAAATCAGTCTAACATTACATTGCAACTGTCAATTTTTATGTTCTTCATTTCTCAGACAGAGGCCAGATGGCTAATTTGATCAGGTACTGTACTAGCTGACAGTATATTTTGAGTTCAAATATATTCCTGGCAATTTGTTGCATTTATTTAAAGCAGAATACTTTTATTCTACATTGTTCCAGTGCACTTATCTGTCAGGAAATAGTGCCAAATCATTAAAAAATGTTGCGTGCATTTGTTTGTTGATCTGTCTAGGAAGAGATTGATGCCATAAAACCAGAGCTAAGTACTGACCCTTTAAAGCCATTTGATCTCAACCCTTAAGTTATCACTCTGTAGGGCTGACAAAGGCTATGTGACAACAATGCAACATTATACACCTAACATTTAAAACCAAAGGAAATATTATTAAACAAAATGGATACACATATACACATTAGTATACAATTATCAAGTAATCAATACAGACTGTCAGTAACACCTGACACCATCACTTTAATTCTAGCAAAGGATATATAATTAAATGTAAGCAAAATAGGAGTGAGGTTGTTAGCATGTAAAAGTTTAACAGAACAACCAGTACTGAACTTCTGTACTGTTAACTCAAGAAGACTAATGGATAGAAGGAGGTTTAGGATAGATCCCTGGTGAATGCCTACCTAACTTATATTCAGCAAAAGAAACCAAATAATTGAAGAATCATTTTCAACAACTGAATTATCAGCAAAGTCAGTCCTTGCTACACTCCACACTGTTTGTGGTCATACTCTAAACCAGTGTAACAACCAAGGGAATTTTGGGTAGATTCTCATAATTCTGTCTTCATTGAAAGATACATTGAACCATTAGTTTCCTGATGATTAAAGATAAAACAGCTGAAACATCATATTGTAATATTAACATTTGGCCTTGTGATATTTTAGGTCAACCTCAGGCCGACAGGCTCATTAGACCAAAGCTTGTCTTAGTTTCTATGAGCAAGAAAGCATACAATATTCCTGCTAAATGGAGCATTCAGTCTGTTACAGGATTAACCTTGAGATGTGACTGGTTCTCACTTCAACTGGGTGAAGATGAGCAACAAGAAATGAAATGTTTTTGCTCAAGAACACTACACAATATCCAGTCTGAAAATTGAAACTGCACTGTTATTATCTGAAGTTCAACACCCAAAACACCAGAGATATAACAGCAATTACGTTTTTACTATGCCCAAGGGTAATTTTATAAGAGAAGGTATTTCTGTTGACTTCAGAATGTTTCTGGTGTTTATTGTATTAGGCTGAGAGGGGTGAAAGATAATGCGAACAGGAGCAGGATTTCAACTCAGTGCCAAACTAAATGCAATTAATCTTTCAGTAGAACCATCACCAAAATCTGTTATAATATTACTAGACTAATTATAACAATTACATTTGCACCATGAGGGCCATGGGATGGCAGAAATATTAGAATGTATGACTAAATACTTGGTATTATTTAATTGTATTCTTTCTTATATTGTGAGCCAGGGTTCCTTTTGCTTTCTAGCTCATTGGAACTTAAAATAAGTACCAGTAATGTACTGAGATCAATTCAATATAATATGTACAGCAACATATTGCAAATATATTTCTTCTTGGTGACAACATACACTTCTTGCATCAAAATTAAAGGAAAAATGTTAGGACCAAGAATGTAAAATGAAAATTTTACCTAATGTTTATCACATCACATCTAGATGTTAATGGTAATATTAACATTTGAATCATCATCATCATCATCATCGTTTAACGTCCGCTTTCCATGCTAGCATGGGTTGGACGATTTGACTGAGGACTGGTGAAACCGGATGGCAACACCAGGCTCCAATCTAAATTTGGCAGAGTTTCTACAGCTGGATGCCCTTCCTAACGCCAATGTGATACAAAAATCATTGCTTATAAGTACCTTTGTTTATAAGTACCAACTAAATATTGGTGTTGGTGGTGGTGGGGAGGGGGAAGGAAAGGGATATAACTGACTACATTTTTCTACCCAAATTTTTTTGTTTAAGCAACCCTCTGGGGATGATAAGGTGTGTATTAGTCAAGTGCTGAGTTTAATTAATTGTTCCCTCCCTACAAATTACTGGCCTTGTGTTGTTACTGCTACTACAACTACTACTACTACTACCACCATAAGCACTACCTCTACTACTACTACAACAACTACTGCAGGACAAACAACATAACAACCACTGGAGAGAAGGTAAAGCTATCAGAAGTCACTTCTATAAAACATGATTATCAATTATTTTATTGATCCTCAGGCAGACTATAAAACATTTTCAACATAAGCACTGTAGTTAGTTAACAAACAGCTGCTCCACTGTCAAATTGATCTGTCTTTACAATGTTAAGTTTTTGCTCGGGGGGGGGGGGGGGCCATTTGTATACTGTGCCATTTCCATTGTATGCATTCCCACAGTTATCATCATTATCATCGATGTTTGAATGTCTTCTACTATAGCCCCAGGCCAACCAAAGCCTTGTGAGTGGATTTGGTAGATGGAAACTGAAAGAAACCTGTGGTATATATAAATATGTGTATAGACATGTGCGCGTGTGTTGTTTTTGTCTCTTGACTTGACATGGCATGATAGTTGTAAATGAAGGTCACTGTCATACAAGCAGTGTCGTTCATTTCCAATATTCTACAGAAACATGTCTGGCCATGGGGAAATATTACCTTGCTTAGAAACAAGTGAGGGTTGGTGACAGGAAGGGTGTCTCTATTCTTTATTCTTCTGGACAACAGCCAAGCTGAAGCACAGCCTTAATTTATTTTCTTTCAGTTTTACTGTTACTTTATGGCTGGAAGTTGGTCTATGATTGAGTTTGTAACAGCTGATTTTCCCTGGGTGTATCCTTGAATGGATGCTTGATCTGGTATTGTCATTAGGAATTTATCCAATGTTTTGTGTTTCAGTAGAGGTTCCCTTTTACATTTCTGATTTCTTCAGACTGATACAATAGAGTGTTTTTGTTGTGATTTCGAAGGTGGAAAATCTATCTCAAGTATACTGTCTGTCCCATGCAAGCATGGAAAAATGGCTGTTAAATGATGATGATGATGATCATCCTCTAACGACTGTTTTCCATGCTGGCATGGATTGAAAATAAACAGAAATAATGGGTTATATTACATTGATTTATTTGCTACAGCTGTTTCAGATATGCATTAGGGTGCATTCCTGGTTCATATAATTAAGATTCGGTTGAATTAGGTACTTAAATTGTGGCATTTTGTTAGGCCAATCTAATTTGCATACCCAAATAATATCAGGTGAATATCAAACTCTGTGCAGAAGTGTTTGCACTTGATATTCTTGCAGCGTATGCAGATAACATGACCCAGCTTAGTGAAGAGATTCGCTCTTGGTTGTTCAGACATGCACTTTATATAAAAGTACAAAAATACTTTATATAAAATTTCCAAAGTGCAGATTCCAGGGTAGGCAAATAAGATACAAGTAACAAAGATGTACAGGTATCAATTCATTATGGTCGTTTCAAGCGACTCCTTTAATTGATTAATGAAAACATCATTGCAAAGAAACTGTTTTCATCAATAGACTTCAAGCACAAAGGACAAACCTACTGCTTTAATATATCCATATCACCAATGGAGCTCAAATATTTACATTGATTCTGTAGGCACACACACACAGCATGGCAGGTTTCTTTCAGTTTTCATTTAACAAATCCACGTGTGTGTGTGTGTGTGTGAATGCACACACTTTCATACATATGTGCACAGGCATGCATAAAAATATTTTGTTAGCTTGCAATGGAGAAAAGCGACTTTGTCCTCAGGAGGTCTTTCTGGTTTTTTTTGGGGGGGTGACATTGGTGTAATTGATGTTTAGTTTGAATGTATTGTAGGTCAATGCTTAAAAAATTAGATAGGTAGGGAAAAAGTTCCAGAGGATAAGAATTGGAAACAACTGGGTGAAGTATTTAGTGTGGGACCATAAAAGTTAAACACAGCGAGGGTGAAGGGGGATGAAGGGAGTCAGGCAGTGGAGCAGACATGCAAGTAGCTAGTTCAAGTGGAGCGAAGGCTGTTGTAGCAGTGTTTGAAGTATTCAAAAAATTAGATCATACATCTGTGAATGTGGTGTGTAGGTGAATGAATTAATGTCAATTAGTCAGGCCTGGCTTTGAATTTGGTCTGAAGTGTTTGTGCGCGTAACAACAATGCCATCTTATATAAGTGAACAATACTGCAGGGTGGGTATTACACACGCTTTGGAACAGAGGTGAGTTACAGAGGGTAGTCTGGACAGCAATGATAGTTTTAAGATAAAGGGTGATAGATTTGTACCTGGGTATAATACGAGGTGTGGTTGACATGTTAGTAGAAGGTGTCAAGTGGGATTCAAGTTGGACTGAAGTTTCTGAACATTGTCATAGAGGAATGGTTTAGCAGATTTTACAAAATTCTTGTATTGTGAGCTTTTCCTGTTTGCAGTAGTTTTGGTGAAGGAAAGGAAGAAGGATAACCTTACTTTGATCTACATGAGTTTGTCAGTTAATAAGTCAGTGCATGCAACATAGTCCTCAGACTCTTGGACTCGTTATGAACTAAGGGACTAATGAACATTTATGTACCAACTGATATGTGTGTGTGTATATGCGCGCGCACGTGTGTGTGCATGTATAAGTGTGCATGAATGTTTGTGTGTATATATATGCAGAGGGAGGTGCAATGGCCCAGTGGTTAGGGCAGCGGACTCGCGGTCATAGGATCGCGGTTTTGATTCCCAGATCGGGCGTTGTGTGTATTTATTGAGCGAAAACACCAAAAGCTCCACGAGGCTCTGGCAGTGGGTGGTGGAAAACCCTGTTGTACTCTTTCTCTCACTCTTTCTTCCTGTTTCTGTTGTGCCTGTAATTCAAAAGGTCAGCCTTGTCACACTGTGTCATGCTGAATATCTCCGAGAACTACGTTAAGGGTACACGTGTCTGTGGAGTGCTCAGCCACTTGCACGTTAATTTCACGAGCAGGCTGTTCCGTTGATCGGATCAACTGGAACCCTCAACGTTGTAAGCGATGGAGTGCCAACAACAGGATATATGCACATATGGTGCCAAATGATAAAGAAGCTCACTTCACAATCAGGAGGCTCTGTGTTGAATCTCACTAATGGCATCTTATTGTGTTGTATTACACATGAGGATTGAGTCTCTTTCCTATGTAGCAGCAGAGTTACATTGAGAAGTAGAATTTCCTGTTGTAAATGACAGATGAGGGTTCCATAACATCTGGCTTAACAACTGCCCAAATAATTTGTTTATAGTGATCAAATGTATGTGCTGGACATAAGCTCACTCTCTCCATCAAATCAATATTGCCTGAACAGGTGCATGATGTGTCACATGTCAGATGTCAAAGTGATTGCAGAGCAACATGAAATGAAGGGTCTTGCAAAGAACACAATGCACCATCAGGTCCTGCAATTGAAACAACAATCTTGCAATGATGAGTGCAACACCCTAACCACTAGGCTATGCCCCTTCACACCCTGAGAGGTAACAAACAATAACATTATGCAAGGGAAAGTGCAACTAGAGGTGGCACATCAAAAGACCCGGTTATATTCACAGTGAGCTAGCTCAAAATATTTACATATGAACTACATTAAATACATCAAGAACCAGATGGTACTATTAAACTATGTGGAGCCACCTACTCAAAAGAAAATATTGATATAAACACTAAAGGTGTTTTCATATTCACACACACAAACACATATGTATACATGTATGTGTGTATATGTGTGTGCGTGTGTACATACACATACATACATACATCATCATCATCATTGTTTAACGTCCGCTTTCCATGCTGGCATGGGTGGGACAGTTTGACTGAGGACTGGCAAACTAGAAGGCTGTATCAGGCTCCAATCTAATCTGGCAAGGTTTCTACAGCTGGATGCCCTTCCTAACACCAACCATGCCGAGAGTGTAGTGGGTGCTTTTTAAGTACCACCAGCACGAGGGCCAATCAAGTGGTACTGGCATTGACCATGCTCGAATGGTGCTTTTTACGTGCTGTCAGCATGGGAGCCAGTCAGGTGGCACTGGCAACAACCATGCTCAAATGGCGCATTCTACGTGTCACCAGCACAAGACCAGTCAGCAGCACTGGCATTGACAACGCTCAAATGGTGCTTTTTACATGCCACGGGCAAATATCTTTTATTTGATTCAGTGATTAGACTGCAGCCACGAATCACTTTTAGTTGAATAAATTGATTCCAGTACTTATTTTTTTAAAGACTGGTACTTATTCTATCAGTACCTTTTGTTGAATCACTAAGTTATGGGAACATAAACACACTAACACCAGTTGTCAAGCAATGGTAGGGAACAAATACAGACACAAAGACACACACAAATATATGTGTGTGTGTGTATATATATATATCATCATCATCATCGTTTAACGTCCGCTTTCCATGCTAGCATGGGTTGGACGATTTGACTGAGGACTGGTGAAACCGGATGGCAACACCAGGCTCCAGTCTGATTTGGCAGAGTTTCTACAGCTGGATGCCCTTCCTAACGCCAACCACTCAGAGAGTGTAGTGGGTGCTTTTACGTATATATATATATATATATATATATATATATACACACACACACACACATGATGGGCTTCTTTTCAGTTTCCATCAACCAAATCCACTCCCAAGGCTTTGGTTGGCCTAAGATTATAGTAGAAGGCACGAGCCCAAGGTTCCATGCAATGGGACCGAACCTGGAACCACGTAGTTGGGAAGCAAACTTCTCATCGCACAGACACTCTTTCATGTGCGTGTGTAGACATATATACATAAAAGTAAATGGATCCTCTGTCACTTATAACAGAGAATATTCAATCACAGTATTAGCATGTAAGTAGCTGAGTACTCTAAAACATGTGTACCCTTAATGTAATGGATAGAATCAATGTGACACAGGATAGAATCAATGTGACACAGGATAGAATCAATGTGACCCTAGCTGGTCCTTCGAATTAGAGCCATTGTCCATTCAACAAGCTCCCACATAGATTCCATGTACCCAAGGTTTCACTCATAAAGAAAAAAATGCCATTAGTGAGATTCAACACAGAACCTCCTGATTGTGAAGTGAGCTTCTTAACCATTTGGCACCATAGACACACACACAATGTATGTACGTATGTACGTACGTACATACATACATCACTGTTTATGTGGAAATTATGTGTGCTTGTTAGTATTCTTCAGGTTTTCACATCAATGGCTCAGATCTCATCAAGCATCCAATCAAGCAGCCCAAATGCTTGAGTACTGGCACTGCAAACACATTGTGGGCCACTGTTTTATTGAATGCAGAGAGTTCTGAGGTCCAAATTTTCTTTATTCGGCTGTAACATTCTTTAATGATATCCTTTTTGTTACAGGTGCCACTGTAAGATATATTTTCACCCACCCCTAGATACCTGTAACATTCCTCATCAGATACAGGGGAAACAGTCAAATCATGAAGATGTTACTAGTCTGGCTTATAGTCTTCCCCCTTTTCACAATTATATAACAGCATTTATCCTACCAAACTCCAATCTTACATCCTTTGAGAATGTTGTAATTAGGTCAAGGCTCTTTTTCATCACATGCATATTCTTTGCATAAAGTTTCAAGTCATCCACAAAGAAACAGTAATTTTGGTATTTCTGTTTTCTTATGAACCAGTGAAATATCCTTCAGATTTCCTTAACATGAATGACAAGGGGTTTACAGAAAGTATAAACAATATCACAGAGAGGTTGTCTCCTTGGAATAGGCCCTTGCGATATTGCATTCTATCGGTGAGAATGCATTCACTCTTTGTGTTTAATTTCAAGATGGTGGTCCACGATGAAGTCAGGTCAGCTATGGCTTTGACTATTCTCTCTGGAACTTTAACAAGTTGAAGGGCTTCTAGCATCCATGAGTGGGGAACAGAGTCAGAAGTGTTCTTGTAGTCTAGCGACATTGAAACTAGGTTCCTCCTATGCTCTCACACCTCTGACATCGCAGTTTTGTTGATTAACAATTGCTCAGCACATCCCCAGACCCCACTTCTTCCCAGCTGCTTGTTCTGCTGTGATAATGTTATTGATTTCACAATGGTCATGTATGTATGTGTGTGTCTTTGTGTGTGTGTGTGTGTCTATTTATCTGCCTGTCTGTCTTACAACTTTATTGAAATATGACCACTTCTGTGTAGTACTGGTTTCAATCATCTTAAAAACTGAAGAAAATAGTAGTGGATTCTCTATAGAAGATCATATAACCTCTAGCCTAAGCTATAGAAATTACATTACTGCAGTTAAAAATGACATTGCTAAACATTAAGATTTCATTAGTCATTTAACTGCAAATCTAAGAAGTTGGCACTCAGCACATGGAAGATGGGCATCTACCAGAGTCTATATGGCTTCAGAGAGAGCTGAAGGACAGGACATTTGTAGACTAACCAAGACCTTTGACACTGTCAGTTATGAATGGCTTTGGAAGATCATGGGTAAGTTTGGCTGCCTGGACAAATTCATCAGTATGGTGCAACTGATGGCGTGTTTGCTTGGATGCTGGACAATGGAGATTCTTCTGATGCATTCCCGGTCACTAACAGAGTCAAGCAGGGTTGTATACTCACACCTACACTGTTCAGCATGATGTTGGATGCCTTCTGCAACAACAGAACCAGCATGAAGATCAAATTCAAGACTGATGGCAGACTCTTCAACCTGGGGAGGCAATAGACCAACAAAGTGGAAGAGGACTCAGTACATGACTTCCTGTTTGTAGACGACAGTCCGCTCAACACTGCCACAGAGGTCCAGATATATACATATATATACATACATACACACATTCTTTCTATTTTATTGATGTGTGGGAAAAACAAAGGGAGAGAGACTCCTGAGGGATGATTTCATGGTTTGTTGACTGCTCCTTAGATAAGACATACCCAGGTTCATTCTTCAATCACTATGTAAAGCAGGCATAAAATAGGCTAGCACCAAAGTGGATTGTCTAATTTGCATACTTGTAATTTTGACATTTCATCACTAGTTTATGTTCAATACAGTGTAGACTGATAACTGTGGAAGACATAAACAGAAATGAATCTAAATATTGGTTTCAAATTTTGGTACAAGACCAGTAAGTTAATTCCATTGATCCGCCCTAGTGCTCAAGTGGTACTTATTTTATTGACCCCAAAAGGATAAAAGGCAAAGTCAACCTCAGCGGTATTTGAACTCAGAACAAAGAGGCAGCCAAAATGCCGTTAAGCATTTAGTGTGCTAACAGTTCTACCAGCTCACCACTTTAATAAATCTAAATATTAAAAAGATTCACTGTGGGTGTAATATAAATGTAAGTACCTTCTTTCTTTATTATTGATGGAATAAAGGAGGAACCATCTTGGCTATTTCATCACAGTGAGCTTTTGTAATATCTAAATTTCTTTCATGAGACATTAACCCTTTCATTATCAACCTGGCTGAAACTGACTCTTGCTCTGAATACAAATGTCTTGTTTTCATAAGTTTTGAATTAAAATCTTCCACCAAACCTTAGTCACAATTTATGTTCCTAACACTAGCTGAATGATAACTGAGTTATTTTACTAAATTCTTTGTTATATTTAAAGTAATTCAAAGAAACACAGAGCATCTCAAAATAAATACAGTAATGAAAGGGTTAACTTAAGACAAGCTGTCAAAAGCACAAGCAAGCAAATCAGACTATCTTTTAATGTGCTACTCAATATATATGTGGTGTGTTATGGTGTGGAGAAACGTGTGAAGAGATGGGAGGCTGGATGTATATTTGAAGGTTTAAAACAGTGGTTTTTCAACAGGGGTTCATATGGCTGATAAGGGTGCATATAAAATTTTGTTGTTAAAATTCATCAGCAATTAATTAGTCATATTTCTACAATAAATTATTTTAAATATAATACCTAATAATATTTAACTACACAAATATAGGATTTTTTAAACATTGAATGGCTATGAGGGTCCTGTAAAGTAAGACAGGAATCAAAGGGATCCATAGGCAGAAAATGGTTGAGAACGACTTGTTTAACCGACAAAGCGCTGGGATTTGTACTTACATAGCTTGGGCTGCTGAGCACATTTTATGAAAATGAGACTGCCATGCACACATAAAAAACAAAAAAATAGTTAAAATATCTTCTTAGTATACAATAGTAGTAAGTTTTACATCATCTGAAAAGTCATTAGTTGAACTATTAGTCCTCTTGCATTATGGGGGTTATCGGAGCGTTTGAATGACATTAGACCCCACCAAACGCCCATAAATTAAATGCATCTATCTGGGCCACGATCGTGGTCTGTCGACCTGTGCCTGACGGCCATGATCGTGGCCCGTCGTGCTTTGTGTGTTAAAGTCAGATGGTGTGTTTCAATGTGTCTGTAAGTGTGCGCACATAGGAAGTGAGTAGTTATATCCACGTGCCAGTTTATGTGGGTGTATAGATGCATGGAGATAGTGTTATGTAGTGAGGTGTGTATAAGTGTAGTGCAATATGGAGTGAATGTAGAAGGACGAAATGCAATGTAGTAGGGTGGAGTTCGATTATCTTGACTAAACTATTTAATTCCG
Organism: Octopus bimaculoides; assembly: GCF_046866305.1. Classification (NCBI taxonomy): domain Eukaryota; kingdom Metazoa; phylum Mollusca; class Cephalopoda; order Octopoda; family Octopodidae; genus Octopus; species Octopus bimaculoides. The sequence continues at coordinate 22,694,899 of NC_142928.1, forward strand.
AAGGTGTGGAGGAGCAACTGAAGCAGAAAATAACACGTACATACATACACAGACATATATGTAAGTAGGCGAACATGTGTGCACATACATCGAAATATAATATAAACACTTGATAAGATTTATTCTAAACATTTACACGGTAATTTCGCATGTTTCAGATACCGAAAAAAAAAAGCCAGAAGAATTATTTTCGGTGAATTAAGTTTGAATGAAGTCAAATAGTCATCCAAAATTTTCTATTAATCTATCAGTATATTTGTTTTACATGTGTATGTGTGTGTGACTTGATTTATGATACAACTAGAAAGATTAATAAAGTTTCTGAATTTGAAAGCAAAATTAGATCCTGCCATCACCACCACCTTCGCCTCTCCCACAATTAGGGAAAACAAAAACTAATTATGTTCTAAATGAGTCATTAAAGTACATCGGGTCTTGAATGATTATGCTGTTGAACTGTCAATGTTTCCCTTTCAAAATGATTTTCTTCTCAATTACCAAAGCTATGAATGCATGTGTGTGTGTGAAGAATGAGAGGGCGAGTCGGGTATTTCAATGTGGAATATTTATGTAATTAAATTGAAGAATAGTTAGTTTATATATAATTGAAAAAAGGATTCCGATACTATGTATGTGTATGCCACTTTGAAGGAAGAACCCATTAAGGTAAACTTAAATGTTCGCTCGACCTGTTAGAAAGAGCAGCTAAATTTTCATCAAATCTCTTCAACTCTCAATAAAGGAAAGACACTCTATCTACAATTCAAAGACATCTAAAATGTCTTTGACCATAGGATGTTCTATCAAGGTTGGCCTGGGTTAAACGAGGACACGTCGAGCCAGTGTAGGGGGCTCGACCTGCTAATTCGAACCAAATTTCACACAGTTCATATCCTAGTATCTTAAATAAGGAAAGAACACAGACACTGCATGTATGCATACCCCTAAAAGAGAGGAGATAGACTTTGATCCCGAATCTATATAACAGGGGTTGAGCATCAACAACACCAGCTTGACTGGCATTCTTTCGTTAGAAGCGGCACAAAAGAAGGCCTGAAAGGCATTCTTAACAGTTCTCTTTAACTTCAGTTCATAAATATCCTCAAATAAAACTCACATAGCATATCAGACACAATTACATTTAAGTTTTAGAATAAATAGTTCAACACTTTAACTAAAGAACATACACCCACCGCTCGATGATCGATCCCTATTAGACGACGAATGTTGATACTATTTGTGCGACAGGATTGAAGTATACTATACTAACTTATGTACTGCTGACACCTCACTACCTGAAATAAATAAATTCGAAAGAAACAACAAAACATTATTCTAACATCGAGGTATATATATATATGAATAACAAAACAGATCCCGGGTGAAGGTCTTCATATTGACCCATATCTTATTGTTTTTTTTTACCCATCAAAGAAATATAAACAATAAGTTTCGGGTGGAATGCAAACAGGAAATACAAATTAAAGTTTCACTTACCCCAAACAGACCATTTTGCAAACCAAATGGAATTGGTGTGAGCCTAGCCAAAGCGATGACTTTGTATCCCTGGGGGCCTTCCACAACTTTAATGACAGCCTCTAGTTTTTTACTGTAAAATCTCACGGTTATACATCGACAGCAGGTCCTCAAAACTAAATAAGCAGTTGATACACCGACAGCCCCACATGTAAGTACAACAAAGATGCCACGAAGGAAACCGTATACGTAACCTGTGGTTAACAACAGTAGAAAGTATCCCCAGGCAATGGGGAAGCTAACAAGTGTGTACATACATAGAAAGGCTAAGTAACTGACAATTGCATCTGTATGTTCTAGCCATAACAACATGTCTTTAACATAACTCTTGAAAAATATCAGCAGCAAACAGATTATTGAAATAACTGTCAATGAAACGATGGACATATGACCACAATTTGTGGCCGAAGGGTCGCTGTAAAAACTATCTTCAAGAACTGACTGTCCACTATTGAGATTTAGGGAATGACGTGGAGAAGACGCTCCAGAAGAAGCAGAGGTGTTTGTCATCAATGAAGATTTACAAGGTGTTAGATTTTGCATCTTCGACATGTCCGAGCTCCCAGGCTGCTGAGAAAAGAAAACTTTTTCCAGCGAAGATAAATCTCCGAATATCATTTATATAAAGTTGTGTGTAAGCGACTATAGATAAGTTCAAAGTCCCTTTAAACATATAACTTTAAATGAAAGAAAACAAAACAAAAAAACGGTCACTTGAAATTCATTGTTAACAATGGGTGTTCAATGGAAACCGTAATGTTTAGGAAATAAATAAACAAATAAATAAATCACAATTATTCATTCATTAACTTGATGTCCATAAACTTTCCTCTGAAGTATATTCATGCTGGCATCAGTTTGTTAAAGACAAAAAGTAAGTTTTCTAACATGTTCATGTTTACAGCGTTTTTATATAAACTCCCAGATTTTCACAACCGTTGATGTGGCTTGACACTTGATTTACTGTGTTAATGTGTGTATTTGAAAATAATAAAGGTTCATCGCGTGATCCATATCAACAATACGTCTGTATAACATTTGTTGCTACCGACCTCATTCGGCGATTCGCTTCTTTCAGTTCCCTGGGCATTTGGATATCGCTTCGATGACAGGCAAAACTAATGTATCTTGTTATGATGCATCGTCATTACTTTTGCCTGTCATTACAGTTACGTGTGACGTAACGAGTTATTTCCCTTAGTAAGCAGAATTTTTACCAATTCTGTTTCTCATCATAATAGTGTAACTAAGCAACATATCCACTGAGAATTTTATTTAACTCTTTGCCAATCTCACACACCACATAATGTTTTATGAGTTAGATTGAAATGTTTGCGTATATTGAGAATATTTTTTTAATGCACTCTAACATATGAATTATACATTTTTCATCCCAAATATATTTCTCAAATACAAAAGCCGAAATAAGTTTCTGAAATTGAAAGAGAAAAGAAAACTTTTGCTAAAAAAAAAAAGGCAGATTTAATAAATATAATGATTATATCATATTAAAGTGATATTTTCCATTTAAACTAAGATATTTTACCAATGTGTGAAAAACAATTGTTAATATATGTAGATTAAATTGTAAAAAATAAATTTTAATTGTAAAAATAATACAACAAAGGATCAAAGTGTTAATTATTTAATATTGAAACAAATCATGCAAAAAGTATCATTATTTATTTATTTATATCTTGGATTATTTTGTTTAACCTTTTCCTTGAGATTTTTATGATTATATGCTGCGGTAATTATTTTGAAACAGCAATGGTCTTAAATTCAAATTTGTTATAATCTTTTCCTGGAATTTTGCCTTCAGACCTTGTTCTAGTCCAGCATTTCTAAAAAGAAGTTGCTGCGAGGACTGAAAAATGAGCAGACAATGTTTAACAAAATTAAGGTGGTTTTAATCATTTGAACCTTGTTCAAACAACATGGTGAAAAAAGATGGTTATATGGATGTAAACTCTCTTTTGTCTTCTCATTAATAAAGAGAATGTAGTAGACTGGAATCACTAATATTGACGGTGGGGAAGGGGTATTTTTCAGCTTGAGACCCACTAACCTTGTGGATAAGAGCATTGTTAACTCTAGTTTAGGAATAAATGTTTATAGTTTCATTCCACTCTGATATTATGGATACATCTTGGGCCTTACAAAGGCAATGACCAAGACCTTTGGTATTATGTCATCTTTGTGAAGAAGACCCATCAAGCTGAGCAAAATCGCAGTTGTAACAGATACCAGTGTCATGCAAATGGTACCCGTACCAGTGGCATGTAAAAACACCCATTACACTCTCGGAGCAGTTGGTGTTTTCTTCCACATTTGAAGTGACCATGCCACTCAATACATTGCACATGACCCATTGCCTCATTACCATAAGCTTGCTGAAGCATACTCAATGCCTCTGTAGCAGACTTTCCAAGCGTAACACAAAATTTCACATTGGCTTCTTGTTCATGTCCATGACAAAATCACAGCCTATAGCATACATGTAATCACAAAAGCACAAATTTCACATCTTGCGAAGTAAACACAGCAATGTCACTTGGCTTACTGCCTCATGAAGGGTCACCCTTAGCTCTCACTGCACACACAACTGTATGCTGCCATCTCTCTTTACTCTTTTTGCTCTTTCACTTGTTTCAGTCATTTGACTCTGGCCATGCTGGAGCACCGCCTTTAGTCGAGCAAATCAACCCCAGGACTTATTCTTTGTAAGCCAAGTACTTATTCTATCGGTCTCTTTTGCCAAACCGTAGGGGACAAACAGACACACAGACACACACACAAACACACACACACACACACACATACATATATATATATATACGAAGGGCTTCTTTCAGTTTCCGTCTACCAAATTCACTCACAAGGCTTTGGTCGGCCCGAGGCTATAGTAGAAAACTCTTGCCCAAGGTGCCATACAGTAAGACTGAACCCGAAACCATGTGGTTGGTAAGCAAGCTACTTACTACACAGCCACTCTTGTGCTATCTGTTGGTGCACTACAAAACTTTTTGACGCCACCTCATATATCACATGTAAAGCTGATCTACCTTTCATCTACTCGTTGACCAGCTTTCCTCCTTCACTACATCTCCCCATTCACTTCAATCGTCTAATCCAGTGTCCTTATGACCCCTGGGGGTCCATATACAGTTTTGTTATTAAAATTTACATGCAATAAATTACTTATACTCCTACAACACACAAAATGTTCTAACAATGTTTTTTTTTTATACAATTCCTAATAATTTTTAATTATAAAAATATAATAAAATGTTTTTAAACATCAAATAAAGGTCCAGTGAAGTAAAACAGGAATCAAAGAAATCCATGAGGAAAAAATGGTTAAGAATCACTGATCAAACCTATCATCTTTATGAAGCTCATATTCTATGAAACTTGTATCCTATGAAGCTTTCTGATTGTGAATGGTTGTCTCTCATACCATCTCCATCTCTCTACCTCCTTCATCCTTTACTAAGCCTATTTATGAGCGATTATTTTGGTCCAGCCTTCAATTCATCAGTACTCACTTGCCCTTCTCCATCCATTTCTCTGCTCCATTTCGGTCCATCACCCAATCACTCATATCTCTCATCTGTCCATCCTCATCACTCGGCTTCTGCCCACCTTCTTTCCTCCATCTCTCCATTTACTTTAATTATCACCTTATCATTCACACCTCTCATCTCACCACCTGTGGGGCTTGCTCACCTACTATCATCCATCATTCCTTCTCTGGTTGTTGTTTTTCTCACTGTTCTCCTCCAGTAGCTTCCCTACCACCTTAACTAACCCTCATCTCTCTTGTGTGTTGTATGTGTGTGTGTGTGTGTGTGTGTGTGTGTGTGTGTAAATATGTGTATGTATGCATACATGTAAATTATCATCATCATATACTCAGGCCTATTCCCTATTTTCTTTTTTAGGAGTAGGTAGCCACAGCAAGACACACATTCCATTCATTTCCCAGCTCAAAGGAGCAAGCCCCGTTCTATGCTTGGTTCAAGGCATAGAACACAACCCCCAATATCAGCAGCAGGGTCCAACAGCATATGCTGGTTTACCCCCACCACAACATGCTGGTTCTGAACCCCTTTGAGCAACATCAAAATTCACTCATCCATCCACAAACGCTCCCCAAGCTTTCCTATCATTTATAAACTCTCCTGCCTCTCTCACTCTAACACCTCTAATTACCAAAGCTTTCCTCACTCCGTCCATCCACACAAACTGAGGTCTGCCTCTGGTTCTGCTGCCTACCACTTCAGCCTTCATCACCCTCATTATTATCTGCTCCTCATCCATTCTCTCCATGTAGTTAAATCACCTCAACATTTGTCTATCCAATTTGGTTGTTAGTTTTCCTTTCATCCTTACTGGCAGAACTTCAGTATGTGGCCTGTACAACTTTTACAAGCCATTCATCTACCCCTAGCTTCCTCAGAGCCCACCATATCACACAGCAGGATACTCTGTCAAAGGTTTTCTCCTAACCTACAAATGCCAACTACAATGGTTTATTTTTAGCCAAATACTTCTCCTGCAGTTACCTGACTATAAAGATGGTGTCAGTAGTACTTCTTCCCAGATCAAAGCCAAACTGCATTTCACCTATTCTGATTCTGTTCCAAATTAACTGGGCTATAACCCTTTCTGTAACCTCCATGACCTGATCCAGCAATTTGATGAGTTTGTAGTTATTTCTATCTAAACTTTTCTAGAGGAACATAACTATGATTTGCTTGGATAATTGGAATTACAAGAATTCAATCAAATGCTAGCTTATTTGACAGACATTTTCACTTGTATGAATGATCTGAGTCTATCTCTTCAAGGAAAAAACATAAACATATTGAAATGTTGTGCAAAGCTAAATGCCTTCAAAGAAAAGTTAGCTCTTTGGTGTTGATGAGTGAAAAGAAGGAATCTTTCAAAGTTTCCATCACTTGAAGAAACAGTCGATGATAATGAATCTGTAATTCCTAGTGTGGGTGAAGAAACTGTGGCTCATTTGGAAATGTTGTCAAAGTTGTTTGATGGATATTTTGCAGTAGGAAAACTGGAAACTTCTGAAGAATGGATTATGAATCTATACTCCTTCAAATTGGATAATATGTCAGATGGTAGAGAGCTGAAGGAGGATCTTATTGAACTGTGTCCAAGTTGTGTCCTTGAAATGCAATTTGAAAGCAAGACTTTGGAAGAGTATTGGTGTTCAGCTATGGATGTGTTTCCAAGACTTTGTGAAAAAGCACTAGCTGCACTCATCCCATACGCGACGACATACATATGTGAGTCTTAGTTTAATACTCTTTTATCAATCAAGATAAAACCTAGAAACCACTTGAATGCACAGGCAGACATGTGGATTGCTATCAGCAATATAATGCCATGTTTTGAAGAACTCATAACCTAGAAACAGGAACAGAAGAGTAATTAAATTTAAATTCATTTATGAATGCTTAAGCGTTAGTCCTTTCACTTTTTTAATTTGTGAAAAATAAAATTTAAGCTTTTAGATCAGGTAATGAAAGTCACGGAGAGGGTCATAGCTCAACTGCTTAGGGAGCGAGTCAGCTTAGATGAGATGCAGTTTGGGTTTGTGCCTGGGAAAAGCACCATTGATGCTATATTTCTGGTAAGACAGCTTCAGGAGAAATACCTAGCCAAGGATAAACCTCTGTTCCTGGCTTTCGTTGACATGGAGAAAGCCTTTGACAGGGTCCCCCTCTCATCTGGTGGTCAATGAGGAAACTAGGGATAGAAGAATGGTTAGTGAGAGCTGTGTGAGCCATGTACAGAAACTCTGTCAGTAAGGTGAGGATTGGCAGAGAGTACAGTGAAGAATTCTGGGTGGAGGTAGGGGTCCACCAAGGTTCTGTCCTCAGCCCCCTTCTATTTATCATAGTTCTCCAGGCTATAACAGAGGAATTCAAGACAGGATGCCGCTGGGAGCTCCTCTATGCTGATGACCTTGCACTAATTGCTGAGTCACTATCACAATTAGAGGAGAAGTTTCAGGTATGGAAGCAAGGACTAGAATTGAAGGGCCTTAGAGTCAACCTAGCTAAAACCAAAGTCCTCATAAGTAGGAAGGCAGACAAAACACAAACCCCTTCAGGTAGATGGCCCTGCTCGATCTGTAGAAAAGGAGTGGGAAGTAACTCTATAAGATGCACCCAGTGCAAGCTATGGACACATAAGAGGTGCAGCAATATCAAAGGAAGGTTAACTAGGAAGTTAGTTTTTGTTTGCAGCAGATGTTCTGGAGCTATAAATACTGGAAATGTGCAGAAAACAACTTCTGCCACACTCCAGGGAGAAAAACTAGAAGTGGTTGATAGCTTCCGCTATCTTGGTGACCAAATTAGCAGTGGAGGTGGGTGCGCTGAAAGCGTAGCTGCTAGAATTAGAATAGCCTGGGCAAAGTTCAGAGAGCTCTTACCTCTGCTGGCGACAAAGGGTCTCTCTCTCAGAGTAAAAGGCAGATTGTATGATGCATGTGTACGAACAGCCATGCTTCATGGCAGTGAAACATGGGCCGTGACTGCTGAGGACATGCGTAGGCTCGCAAGGAATGAAGCCAGTATTCTCCGATGGATGTGTAATGTCAGTGTGCATACTAGACAGAGTGTCAGTACCTTGAGAGAAAAGTTGAACTTACGAAGCATCAGTTGTAGTGTGCAAGAGAGACAACTGCGCTGGTATGGTCATGTAGCGAGAATGGATGAGGATAGCTGTGTGAAAAAGTGCCACACCTTAACAGATGTGGGAACCTGTGGAAGAGGTAGGCCCAGGAAGACCTGGGATGAGGTGGTAAGGCACGATCTTCAAACATTGGGCCTCACCGAGGCGATGACTTCTGACCGAGACCTTTGGAAATATGCTGTGTGCGAGAAGACCCGGCAAGCCAAGTGAGACCTAAATCTAAGGCCCAGCCAGTCCACTTATGCGCACCTTCCTTCCTTCCTTCCTTCCTTCATTGGACACTAAATTCCACTTGTGAAGACCTGTTGAGGCAAGTGAATTCAAAATCGAGTTAAATTAAAATTGGACACTAAATCCCACTTGCGAAGACCTGTTGAAGCAAGTGAAATAGAAATAGATTGTTGCCGTGCCCCTGAACTGGCTTTGTGCGGGGCCGTCATGGGATTTTCGAGCGAGATCGTTGCCAGTGCTCCTGGACTGGCCCATGCGCAGGCAACACATGAAATCTTTCGTGCGAGATCGTTGCCAGAGCCCCTGGACCGGCTCATGTGCGGGTGACACATGAAATCTTTCGAGCGAGATCGTTGTCGGTGCCCTTGGGCCGGCTCTTGTGCGGGTGACACATGAGGTTTTTCGAGCGAGATCGTTGCCGGTGCCCCTGGACTGGCTCATGTGTGGGCGACACATGAAATCTTTCGAGCGGGATCGTTGCCAGTGCCCCTGGACTGGCTTATGTGCGGGCGACACATGATATCTTTCATGCGAGATCGTTGCCAGAGCCCCTGGACCGGCTCATGTGCGGGTGACACATGAAATCTTTCGAGCGAGATCGTTGTCGGTGCCCCTGGGCCGGCTCTTGTGCGGGTGACACATGAGGTTTTTCGAGCGAGATCGTTGCCGGTGCCGCTGGACTGGCTCATGTGTGGGCGACACATGAAATCTTTCGAGCAGGATCGTTGCCAGTGCCCCTGGACTGGCTCATGTGCGGGAGACACATGAAATCTTTCGAGCGGGATCGATGCCAGTGGCTCTGGACTGGCTCATCTGCGGGCGACACATGACATCTTTCGAGCGAGATCGTTGCTGGTGCCCCTGGGCCGGCTCTTGTGCGGGTGACACATGAGGTTTTTCGAGCGAGATGGTTGCCGGTGCCCCTGGACGGGCTCATGTGCGGGCGACACATGAAATCTTTTGAGCGGGATCGTTGCCAGTGCCCCTGAACGGGCTCATGTGCGGGCGACACATGAAATCTTTTGAGCGGGATCGTTGCCAGTGCCCCTGGACTGGCTCATGTGCGGGCGACACATGATATCTTTCGAGCGGGATCGTTGCTGGTGCCCCTGGACTGGCTCATGTGCGGGCGATACATGAAATCTTTTGAGCGAGATCGTTGCCAGTGCCCCTGGACTGGCTCTTTGTGCAGGTGACACATAAAATGTTTCGAGCGGGATCGTTTGCCAGTGCCCCCGGACTGGCTCATGTGTGGGCGACACATGAAATCTTTCGAGCGGGCTCGTTGCCGGTGCCGCTGGACTGGCTCATGTGCAGGCAACACATGAAATCTTTCGAGCGGGATCGATGCCAGTGCCCCTGGACTGGCTCATGTGCGGGCGACACATGAAATCTTTCGAGCGAGATCGTTGCCGGTGCCCCTGGGCCGGCTCTTGTGTGGGTGACACATGAGGTTTTTTCGAGCGAGATCGTTGCCGGTGCCCCCGGACTGGCTCATGTGCGGGCGACACATGAAATCTTTTGAGCGGGATCGTTGCCAGTGCCCCTTGACTGGCTCATGTGCTGGTGACACATGATATCTTTTGAGCGAGATCGTTGCCAGTGCCCCTGGACTGGCTCATGTGCGGGAGACACATGAAATCTTTCGAGCGGGATCGATGCCAGTGCCCCTGGACTGGCTCATGTGCGGGCGACACATGAAATCTTTCGAGCGAGATCGTTGCCAGTGCCCCTGGACTGGCTTATGTGCGGGTGACACATGAAATATTTTGAGCGGGATCGTTGCCAGTGCCCCTGGGCTGGCTCGTGTGCGGGCGACACATGGAATCTTTTGAGCGAGATCGTTGCCAGTGCACCTGGGCCGGCTCCTGTGCGGGTGACACATGAGGTTCTTCGAGCGAGATCGTTGCCGGTGCCCCTGGACTGGCTCATGTGCGGGCGACACATAAAGTCTTTCGAGCGGGATCGTTGCCGGTGCCCCTGGATTGGCTCATGTGAGGGCGACACATGAAATCTTTCTGAGCGGGATCGTTGCCGGTGCCCCTGGGCTGGCTCTTGTGCGGGCGACACATGAGGTTTTTCGAGCGAGATCATTGCCAGTGCCCCTGGACTGGCTCTTGTGCTGGTGACACATGAAATTTCTTCGAGCGGGATCATTGCCGGTGCCCCTGAACTGGCTCTTGTGTGGCGTTGTTGTGGAATTTTTGAGCGAGATCGTTGCTGGTGTCCCTGGGCTGGCTCTTGTGTGGGTGACACATGGGGTTTCTCGAGCGAGATGAGCATGGCCGTTGCCAGTACCGCCTGACTGGCCTTCGTGCGGGTGACACGTAAAAGCACCCACTACACTCTCTGAGTGATTGGCGTTAGGAAGGGCATCCAGCTGTAGAAACTCTGCCAAATTAGATTGGAGCCTGGTGTTGCCATCCGGTTTCACCAGTCCTCAGTCAAATCGTCCAACCCATGCTAGCATGGAAAGTGGACGTTAAACGATGATGATGATGATGATGATGATGATGATAATAAAATTTATTTTAATTTGTTATATTTTCTCTTGACCATACATTTTGTTTTTGTTAACATATTGAAAAATTAGATAATATGAAATATGTTGCTCAAATTTAGTTCACCTTCTTTAACATTAAATAGATTATTAATTTTTTTTAAGGGGTGCAAAGACGTTGTAAAAAATGTTTAGGAGTGCAGGCAAAACAAAAGGTTGGGAACCACTAATCTAAAGCATCTTCCTTACCCTTGTAGCATCTGACTATGATGCTGCTACACCATTAGTGGATGACAATATTCCTGAATAACCTGATTAACTATACAGGTTACTAGACCATATCCTACACCTCAAGATATTTAAAGCATGTCAACTTTTCCTCTCTTCATATCCTTAATTGCCTCATCTAACATACTGCAGTCAAGACAAAAATCTAATCCCTCTGTTGGGTTTACATAGAGGAGATTCCCTTTCTCCCTTCCATTCTCCACATCTAATAGCTTTTCATAGAAGCACTTCCACACCTCTTTCTATTTGGGGTCACTGAGAGCAAGCATACCATTATCTCTCTGTAGGCACTTCTCTCTGACACACTGTCTAGCAATTCAGACTTTGATCTTCCTTTCTGTGTCTGCCCTTGCTAGATAAACCTGTTGCCTAGCTTCCCACTTGGCCACCTGATATAGATCTTTGCTGCCTCCATTTCTCCACTCTTTTCAAACCAGTCCCTTTGCTTGTAAGGCCCTGTTTACTTCACTGTCCGATCATCAAGTCATTCTCCATCTGGCATAGATTTTGTCCTAGCCGCAGATTTGGTCTGCAACCTTCAGAAGGTTGTCCGTTAAGAACTTCCAGTCATCCTCTATTTTATACACATCACAACCTCCTCCGCTTTCTCATTAAATGCTTTAATCAGAATGTTTATAAACCCCTGACTGTTTGATGGATCTTTTGAGCTTCCATAACTTCCTTTTCTGAACTGCTTTCTGTCCCTGTGTCTATCTAGTCCAAAGTCTGAAGTTGCTAGCTACTAACTTATGTTGTGTTGTACTTTCCTCACTGGGAAAGGACCTTTGCATTTGTAAGCATCTGTCTATATATGTTTCTGGTGAGGAAGTAGTCAATCTGGCTGAAATACCCAGCAAATAGATAAGAGATTAGATGGCTGACTGGTTTCCTGAAGTTAGTGTTGTAGACTAACAAGTCATTTGCCTCACAGAACTCCAGAAGCCTTGTTCTATCTTTGCTTCGAGTGCTAAAGCTGAAACTTTCATGCACACCATAAAATCCATTAGTGTCTTGTCACCACCACACACACACACAGAGTTATTGCTTTTGTGTGTATGTGTACAAAGCATTAATGTGTGAGCATTTAAACAAGAGAACGTAGGAGATTACCGGAATGGCCAATGGGATCTTCAGACCTTGAAATAGCATCAAACTTGGTGTGTGCAGAGGCCATCCTTGCTAATAAGCCAGCATGATAGCGTGT